>NC_090442.1:640519610-640752110 GCF_031143425.1 Pleurodeles waltl
TTTCTGGGGAAACATTTTGATGAATTTGACAAGTTTACTTACTGAAACCCTGTGCATAAAGAATAGGTACAATCCCTCGACTTTCAAGACAAGATTCTTATTGGTCTCTATAGCATGCCAAGCATTGAATATCACAAAAAACCTTGAGATTTCAGAACTAATCACGACGTTCGATACATGGCTATTTCTGAAGAGAGAGTAATCCTGTAAAAAACACAGAAGAACCGGAGCCAGTGATAGAAAGTTTTGTTATATGGATCCATAGAAAGACTTCCAGTGCAGATGTATTTAGGGTAATGATATATCTAATGATAGTGTTTTATCTGCAGTTCTAGTGGCATTTTGTAGGCATTGCATTTCAAATCCTGAAAGGCAGATATCCTACAGATGATGCAAGAAAAGGCTTTTGCTCTTCTCACTTTGCCTATCCTACATGAATATGCAGTCTTTTTACCTCTATGGTGGGGTAGGGGTGAGTGTATGTATGTATGTGTTTATGTATTTATGACTGCTGCATAAGCGGAGAAAACTCACATTAAACTTCTTAGCAAAATCCTTGAGTAGAGTAAGCCCAATTTTGATAATACCAAAAGAGAAATGACTATATATACCTAGCTGGGTGCCATATATCAGGAATTGGTATTGTACCTGGTGATACCTAAGAAACAACTTAAGCTTGATAAAGCTAGGAAAAGTGCAAAGATGTATGTATGTGGTACTTCAGTAGTGCAGACCCAGCCAGTCAGTAGGCAGCATAGTGGTTTGTGGACAGTTAATGCATTGTGATATTGTCCACTTTAAAGAAGTATGTCTTCAACGCAGAAAAAATGTGTTAGCTTTTTTTTTTTTTTTTACTTCTTAGTCTGAGCTCTGATGATGACCGTGCTGTGGGTGTGCTGCGAACTACCACTGACCTTGTCTGAAAGCGAGGCAGCAGTGCTGGTTGTGATGACTTTGTAAATGATGCAACTGGTTTTGAAGATGATTTAGGCATCTAGGGGAGCCAGAGGTGTTCTGTCAGGATTAGTTTGTTGTGTAATATTTATTCAGGCCCTGGATATGACGATCACAGATGTTTAGGGTGCCTTTATGGGTGACTGTATGGAGTTTGGGAGACAACAGAAGAAGGTGTTACATAGTGCAGTTGTGAGAGTATGAGGGCTTTAACACCAGTTCTGAAGTTGTTTTCTGACAGACTGTTTCACTTTCTTTCAAAGAGAGCTAGTACTAGGCCTTTTCCTTTTTTTGATAATGTGTTCCTTATGAATGAGGTTGGTGACCATGGTGAATCCAAGGGACTTGGCATTCGGTGAAAGTTGGGAAATGAAGATGTGGTTCATGTCGTTGAGCTAAGACAGGAATTCTGTCTTGGTTGTGTTAAACTCTAGACTCCAGGTCTAGTGTTGAGCAGGCAGTGTTTGGTGCATTGGATGTCTGAAATAGGAGACTGTCAAGTTGAGTTGTGTATAATTTGCAAATTGGTGAATCTTGATGCTGTTATATTCGAGTAGCTGGGATTTTTAGGGGAAGCTGGAATAACTCTCCAGAACCTTGACTCAGACTTATAAATGTCACATAGAAGGTTCAATAAGGGATTAATTAAGCCGTACTGCACTTGTGCTTTACCATAATTCTTATGTCATTATTGTTACATGCATCATAATTGTTTACAAAATAAATCATGGATAATTCATTAATTCAGTCCTGGGTAAGTAATATTATCTCAGCATCAGAAATCAATATATGCAAGAAGAGTTTCAATATTCATAACTGATTTATCCATAAAGACAAATATTTTTTAAGTGCATAGTGTGATACACAGTCCTTATAGATATTAATTGTGGTGAAAGCATAAACTTTAAGTATCACATTACACCCTAAGGTAGTTCATGGAAAAAAATACAAAGTACTTAGGCCATCAGTATTTTTTTTTTTTTTAACGATCACTGTCTTTCATAGTAAGAAATCTATCTGGGCGTCCTTTACATATTGAAAAGAGTTGATGCATTTTTTCATAAACTGCCTCATGGTTGAATAATGGACACTTGAAGTATGTGTTTACTTCCAGTTATTGTTTACAAGGATTGTGTGTCACATTATTCCCCATAGAAGTCTCTTTTTAGATATTTCTCAAATCAGTGAGTTACAATGCACTTTAGAATGAATCACTTGTAAATCTTGAAAAGCACATTACGTATTGAGTTTATATACTGATTGCATATCGAGTTCAGACACAGATACCAACTCGGTGCTTCTTATGCAGGTTTGATTAGTGAATTGTCCTAAGATTATTTTGCGAACAGTTATGTTTCATTTATCATTAATGATGTAAGGATTATTGTGAAGTAAAAGTGCTATATGGCTTCATTTATCCGTTAATGACCCTTCTGTATTACACACACACATCATTGAATAGAACACCCTGCACCTCCATTTAGAGGTTGTATACAACAGGAAACAGTATGAAACCCTGGGGTACTCCCCAGGTCATAGAGATCTTTTGGGACCTGGAGGTTCCCATGTGAGCAAACTGGTATTTGGAAACGTAATAGGAGAACCAGTGAAGGACATTATCAGTGAATCCCAGGTGATACACTTGTGTATGTGGATGGAATGGTCAACTGTTTTGCAGACAGCTGAGAGGTGCAGCAATATCACAAATCAGCAGTCCTCTTCATCTGTGGTTGGGAGTACATCATCTGTGATGTGTAAGGCAGCTGTCTTCATGCAGCGGAGTGATGTGAAGCCAGGGTAGTGGTCGTGCAGGAGATGGTTAAAATTAATACGACCTTGGAGTTGAACATAGATTGCTCTTTAATTGATCTTGCAAATGAGGTCGGTCAATAATGGGCCAGTAGTTGGCGAGATCATCAGAATCTAGTGTAGTTTTTTATTTTTATTTTTAAGAGTGGGGAGATCTGGCCCGTCTATAGAGCTTGAGTGAGAGAAGCATTGCCAATGGTGAATATGGGTGAGAAAGAGCTTTGAGTTGTATATGCTGGTGAGATCTGCAAGTGATTGGGGTTTAAAGGATGACTATTGTGAACTCTGAGGGAGGTGATGCGCATAAAAAGACTTCGTAGTTAAGCAGGTGTCAACTGCAATTAAAACCAATTAAATGAAAAAAAGTATCTGACTACCTATAACTATGTCTAATAGAGAGGAACACACGATGCAAGTCATACTAACAGGTACTTCCATAACCACTGAATATCTCTTACATGCAGAGGCCTGGGAATAAAATTGAACAGAGAAATACAATTTTCCATTTATAATATACATGAGTCTATGAAGACATTTTCTTTTATTGAAAATGTCATTGACATATCAAAGGTAGTCGCAAGAAATTCACATTAATCTGATAGAGACTTCTAGTTGCAGATTCTTTACCTTAGAATTTCCACAGGCGTCAAACTGGATCAGGAGATTTTTATTCAAGCAGTACCTTTGCTCGCCATCAGGTGGCGTTGGTCGACTCTACATTCATTGTTCGTGTTGTGGTCGCAGTAATGACTTTGCGATTGTACTTACGCGCCTCTCTGACGCGCTGACTTCAGTTCTTTTCTTTCTGCACCACGCACAGATCTGAAGAAGAGCAACTCAGGTACATTTTTGACCGACTTTGACCTTTTTGTCGAATTTGTGGACTTTATTGTGCGTCGAGGGATGTCTGTAAGACCGACTTCAAGCCTTGCAACATCTGTCACCACATGATGTTTGTGACGTACCCTCCCCTGGTCTGTTTATGGTGTCTGGAGCACAACCACAACCCAAAGTCATACTCCTAGTGCTGGGCCATGAACCCGAAGGCTTTGAGGGAGCGGTCCCCAAAGCTTATGGCAGCCCGCATGAGAAGAAGGTCTTGAGAACGCTTGCACAGTCATCACCACTCCTCCTCGTCCCATTCAGAATTGTCTGGGCATTCAGGGTCGTAAGAAGACGACGTAGAAGAAGGCTAAACGTTCCTCGGCTTCACCCCGTTGCTCGGCCGATGCGACACGGGAAGAGCGGAGACTTCTTCTGCATCCAGTCTGTGCCTTCCCGAGTTTCCGGGAGCCGGAGCCACCCCTGCCCAACCCATGGAGTTTTATGAGGCCATGTGTAGGAAATTACCCTCTTGTTGGCATGGTTACCCCCACTTTGTGCCTGCTATCAGTAAGCTTGGACTGTTTTCACTGAGATATTGCTAACAAGGACCCCAGTGAGTATGCTCTCTCCCTCTAAATTTGGTTACCTAGGACTTTGCACACCCCACAGTTGGCATGCTGGTGCCCCCTTATAAGTCCCTAGTATATGGTACTTAGATACCCAGGGCATTGGGGCACCAGGGGTTCCCCATGGACTGCATTATGTATTGTGCCACCCAAGGGGGCCCATGCAAAATGTGTCTGCAGGCCGGCCATTGCATGCACCCTTTCACCACAGTTAACTGCACCAGCTCACTCTAAGTCCCCCCTATGGTATGCCCTCCTCGCCCAGAGGGCAGGGTGCCGATCCCTGTGTGTGAGGGCACCCCTGCATGAGCAGAGGTGCCCCTGCAAACTCCAGTTCCATTGCACTGGACTTAGTAAGTGCGGGGAAGCCATTTTACCTGTGTACTGGACACAGCAGTGTGTGTCCAGCTACAAAATGGTACCTCCGAACCTGGGCATGTTTGGTATCAAGCATGTCGGAATCATACCCCAGTACTGTTGCCAGTGTTGGTTGTATGATTCCATGCACTCTGCGGGCTCCTTAGATGGACTCCCAGTACTTCTCCTACCAGTCTTCTGGGGTTTTCTGGACAGCCCGCGCTGCTGCCAACCCTCAGACAGGTTTCAGCCCTCCTACTGCTTGACCATCTCAAGCAGTGGAAGGCAGAACAAAGGATTTCCTGTCCTGTGGGAGAGGCAGGTAACACCTTCTCCCTTCGAAATAGGTGTTACGTGGCTTGGGAGGGGTAGCCTCCCCAAGTCACTGTTATGCTTTGAAGGGCACATTTGGTATTCTCCTTGCATAAACTGGTTTGCACCGGTCTCTGGCACGAAACTGGACAAAGAAAGGGGAGTGATCACTCCCCTGTCCATCACCACCCCAGGGATGGTGCCCAGAGCTCCTCCAGGTGGCCACTTGATTCTATCATCTTAAAACCAAGATGTGCAGAGGCTCTGGGAGCATCTGAGTGGCCAGGTCAGGCAGGCGACGTCACAGCCCCCTCCCAATATGTGGTCACCTTACTAGGTGACCAAACTCCCTTTTAGGGCTAATTAGGGACTCTCCTGAGGGTGGGTCACCAGAATAGATCTGCAAGATTCCATCCACCAGGACTCCTCTCCATTGTTTACTTCATCTTCTGGCCACTGGAACCACAACTGGACTCTTCAGCAACCAACAATCTGCAAATCCAGAAACGACTCCGCTTTACAACATTGTTTCTCCAGTTACTTACAGCAGCTGCAACATTTCCTCGGCTGTGCATTCTGAGGTCGGAGAGACATCAGCCTGCACCAAGAAGTAAGAAGGAATCTTCCTTGGAGCGAAGGAATCACTCCTGCATCAGCAGGCACCAACTGCAATGATGATGGCAGCGTGGATCTGCTCTCCTCCAGAACCATGTGTATCCTACATCACAAGTGGTAGTCTGGAGTGGTCCCATTGGCCTTCTCTGCCAGCTGTCCAACTTGGGAGATGGTATGCCCTTGTCTGTCCTTACAGGACAGTATCCCTGTGCACAGTGACTCTTGCAAGCTACCAAGGCATGTTGTCTCCTGCTCTAAGGGATCTTCAGGCTCTGAGTAGCCCCGGCCCCCATCACTTCTTCCTGCAAAACACAGTCTCCTTCCTGCTACTCCAGCGACGGAGGAGTCCCCTTCAGGTGCGCTGACTGGGCCTCACTGAGATTTACTGTGCCTGCTGCCAGTGGGTTGCCTGTGGGGGTCTGCAACTGCTCCTGTTGGCTCTCCCAACTGCTGAGGGTCATCTCGGACTCCCCGCCCTGGGTCGAGTCCCGTGGGCCTTGCTGGTCCTCTTCAGCTTTGCAACTCTTCTTTTGCATTTGCCAAGGCTTGTTTGTGGTTCTTCCTCACCACTGACCACCTGCGACCCGACAACCGACGTGGGAGACCATCTGCCCCAATGCAAGAACTCCTCTTTAGCTCCTGGGCTCTACTGCTGGTCTTCTTCCCTCATCCACCTGGTTCTGCATCCATAGAAGGGTGGGTAGTTGCTCCTGTACCTACTGAACACTGCATCATGGACTGGACTATGTCTCCTTCGTTTGCAGGTTCTCTTCTACCGGAAGCCACCCTTGGTTTCTTCTTGTCTGGTCCTGTTCTCGTACAATCCTTTTTCTAAGTCCTCCTGTTCATGGGAAAACCAGGTACTTGCCTCTGCTCTCCTGGTCGCTGAAGGGTCACTCTGGTACTCAACATCTGGGGTTCTTAGTTCCTCCAGCTCCCCTCTAACAACTCCACATCCTAGGGTGCGGGACTGTAAGTCAAATTTCACTTTTAGTATATGGTTTGGCCCTCCCCTACGTCCCTCATTATTTTTTACTATTTATTGCCAATGCTTGTTGTTTCTATGCTATTTACTGATTGTTATTTTGTGTGTGTGTGTGTATATGTTCGATGGCATGTGTAGCTGCAGATAGACATGCTGTGCATATATCGCCATTTAGTGTTGGGCTCGGAGTGTTACATGTTGTTTTTCTTCGAAGAAGCTTTTTTCAAGTCACGAAATCGAGTGACTCCTCCTCTCGGTGATAATGCGCATGGGCTTCGAGTCCTTTGTTAGATTGTTTTCTTTCTGCCGTCGGGTTCGAACGTGTTCTCTCTCACTCCGATACTTTCAGTTCAGTGCTATCTGAACTTTTCTTTCCTTTTCCATAATGTTGGTATCGCTTTCTAAAGTGTTTCTACACTCAATCTGATTGCAGCGTCTGGATCGATTAAACGTCCTTTTGGGCCCTCGCACCCTTCTCAGGCCTTTTTGAGCCTACTGTGTCATAGTCTCATGGATTAGACTCCATTTCGATTCTGTCCTCAGTGCCACGCCAAGTTCCTCTATACCTACCAGCATTCGGTGTGCAACCTCTGCCTTTCTCCCGACCACCAAGAAGAGACCTGCGAGGTGTGTCGGTCCTTTTGATCAAAGAAGATCAAAGAGCAAGGCGGTTGGTGATGGCACCGAAGTCCACCAAACATAGCCCGACATCTTTGGTGAGGAACAGGCAGAGACTGCAGTCTCCATTCGGGACATTCAGTCTCTGCCCATTCTGACAGAGATTCAGATGAGGACAGCCAGGTACTCCTTGCGGCGTAGTGTGGGAGTACACCAGCCCCTTCCCATCAAAAATAAACTAAAAAATCACAGAAGGCTTTGTGTAGGGAAATGGCTCCCTTGGCATTGTTACCCCCTAACTTTTTGCCTTTTGTTGATGCTAGTTATGATTGAAAGTGTGCTGGGATCCTGCTAACCAGGCCCCAGCACCAGTGTTCTTTACCTAAACTGTACCTTTGTTCCCACAATTGGCACATCCCAGGGACACAGATAAGTCCTTTGTAACTGGTACCCCAGGTACCAAGGGCCCTCTGGCCAGGGAAGGTCTCTAAGGGCTGCAGCATGTATTATGCCACCCTGGGGACCCCTCACACAGCACATGCACACTACCTCACAGCTTGTGTGTGCTGGTGGGGAGAAAATGACAAAGTCGACATGGCACTCCCCTCAGAGATTCATGCCCACAACACACTGCCTGTGGCATAGGTAAGTCACCCCTGTAGCAGGCCTTACAGCCCTAAGGCAGGGTGCACTATACCACAGGTGAGGGCATGGTTGCATGAGCACTATGCCCCTACAGTTTCTAAGCCAAACCTTAGACATTGTAAGTGCAGGGTAGCCATAAAGAGTATATGGTCTGGGAGTTTGTCAATTACAAACTCCACCGTTCCATAATGGCTACAATGAAATCTGGGAAGTTTGGTGTCAAACCTCTCAGCACAATAAATCCACACTGATGCCAGAGTGGGATTTATTGAAAAATACACACAGAGGGCATCTTAGAGATGCCTCCTGAATACCAGTCACACTCCTAGTGCTAGGATGACCAGTTTCTGCCAGCCTGCAACAACCAGACGAGTTTCTGGCCACATGGGGTGAGTGTCTGTCACTCTGTGGCCAAGAACAAAGCCTGAACTTGGTGGAGGTGCTTCTCACCTCCCCCTGCAGGAACTGTAACACCTGGTGGTTAGCCACAAAGGCTCCTGCCTGTTGTTACAGCACCTCGGGACATCCCAGCTAGTGGAGATGCCCGCCCCTTCGGACACAGCCCCCACTTTTGGCAGCAAGTCCGGAGGAGGTAATGAGAAAAACAAGGAGGAGTCACCCACCAGTCAGGACAGCCCCTAAGGTGCCCTGAGCTGAGGTGACCCCTGCCTTTAAAATCCTCCATCTTGAGTTTGGAGTATTCCCCCAATAGGAATAGGGATGTGCCCCCCTCCCCTCTGGGAGGAGGCACAAGGAGGGTGTAGCCACCCTCAAGGACAGTAGCCATTGGCTACCGCCCCCTGACCTAAACACACCCCTACATTTAGTATTTAGGGGCGACCCTGAACCCAGGAAATCAGATTCCTGCAACCTGAAGAAAGAAGGACTGCTGACCTGAAAGCCCTGCAGAGACGACGGAGACACCAACTGACTTGGTCCCAGTTCTAACGGCCTTTCTCCAGACTCAAAGAACCTGCACAGCGACGCATCCACCAGGACCAGCGACCTCTGAGGGCTCAGAGGACTGCCCTGCACCTAAAGGACCAAGAAACTCCCTAGAACAGCGGCACTGTTCAGAAAGTGCAACAACTTTGCAACTTTGAAACAACTTTTAAAGAGACTCTCACTTCCTGTCAGAAGCGTGAGTCTTCACAAACTGCACCAGATGCCCCCGGCTCGAGTCAAGGACAACCAACCGCAGAGAGGACTCCAACGACGTGGACACCCTGAGTCGACCTTCCTGCACCCCCAGAGTGATGCCTGGATAGAGGATCCAGAGACTCCCCCTGACCGTGACTGCCTGGTAACAAAGGAACCCGACGCCTGGATCAAGCACTGCACCCGCAGCCCCCAGGACCGAAACTGCATCCCTGATGTGGTCTGACACTATATATTCAAAATATACCCTCATAGTGCACAAAAGTTTATTTCCTTGCTGATGCAGTTAGTCCACCTCCCATGAAGCTCTCTGCTTGTGCTCTTACCACCATGGCAGTCCAGGAAGGCTGGCAAAGGCTTCCAACATGCAAACCAGGGATCGTTCTCTTCACATTCACAAGTCTCTTGAGTTACTTTTATCAGATAGGTGGTCTAAGGGTAGTGCATGAGTGCTCCCATGCATCTATATTTACAGAGAGCTGTAAACATGGGTTTACACCAAATGGTGTGTATGCTTGAGGCTGGCATGAGACAAAAATCTTTATTTCTCCACACTTCCTCTCTGCATGTCTTCCACATTATCCAGTATTGAATCTTTCATAGATTCACATGCTTGAATCATTCCCCGTTGTCGAAGTGAGAGTCCCACAGTACAATGGTAAAGCAGTATGTAGAAACTAACAGAGGCTATGATGCCACTAAGCCATCATATTAATAACCTATCTACGTCCTTTTAAAAAAAATAAAAAAAAAATAAAAAGGGACCAAACGACCTATAACCAGTCGGGTACTAGCACCCTGTAGAACACTCCAATGAGAGGCTTATTCCCTACCACACGTCATGTGAAGGGAGTCTCCCTGAGCTCTGCTCACTTTTGTTTCCACTTGTTCATCAGCTACAATGTCTGAATCTTTCAAGAAAGGTCTGTTTTGTTCCTGCGAGTCCTGTGGGAAGAAAAAGCTGCATGTGGATGACCCACACAGAGATTGTCTCTACTGTCTTTACCCACAACATCAGGTAAAGAAGTGCACAATTTGTTGTACTTTCTCTTCAAAAAACCTTGAGCAACAAAGAGGGATGATTACTTCTGTGGCTACAGAAGGTCAGATTCCAAAACACTAGCTCTTCAGATGAGAACAATGATTCAACTGTAAGGCCCCATAAAAGGTTAAAATTCTCTGACCAAAGGGTTTCTGAGGCGAGCAGGAAGGCCTTGAAGCCTCACCACAAAGACCCTCACAAAAAGGAAAAAATTCCTCTTATCACCACAGGGTTGGCCTCCTCCCAACCATCCACTACATCTCTGAAGGAAAAGGAGCATCACTGCGCTCCTTCATCTGAACCGTCGAAGACGAGGTCTAAAATCCCTCTCACAAACCTGTCGACAACACCGCCGTCAATGTTACTATTGATTATGACCACCACAGCTACTATCACAATGGTCTCGTCGACTATGGTATTACTGCACCCATATCGCCCATCAAGGTATTTGCCTCTAAGTCACCATCGATGGTGGATTTGACATCACCACCACTGTCGAAGAAAACTATACTGTTGACGAAGCCAGCATCAACAAAGACACCATTGAGGGCAGTGGCACCATTGTCGACCGTTTCATCATCGATGGCAGCACCATCATCTACACTGCCGTCGACGACATCAAGTGGGAGAATTTTGCCTGCACCCTCCCATTTCACATTTGCATCATCCAACATGTCATTGACGGATGAAGCTATTCCCACAAAAATCTTATTACAACCCTCATAGCGAGCACTATGAACACTGACTATTCTCAAGCTAGGTGGGATATTGTAGAAATGCCAACCTCGCTGGTTCAGGATTTGCAGGCCTTGCTGCAGAATTACAGGAGGAGATTTCCATAGTCTAACCAGGAACCACAGACAACGTAAATCCAGAATGTTTCTGCTGCCATGCCAGGAAAACTCTCTCTGCCCTCAACGCCCAAGTTCACGTCAACCAGGGAGGATGACACTTTTACAGAAGATGAGAGAGAAGAGGTAAAAGTCCCTGGTTCACAACAACTTGTCGAAGAATGGGACGATTACTTGGTCCCTACTCCATCTCCTCCACCTCCTCACCCTCTCCTCCTGAGGGGATATTGTGGGGTTTCCACAACCTAATTGAATGAGCTGCAGCACATTTGGACGATTACTTGGTCCTTACCGTTCAGACTCTCCCCCTGAGGACATTGGGGGGTTTCCATAACCTAATGGACTGAGCTGCAGCACTCTTCCATCTACCAACCTCCGTTACACAGTCAGACTGTTTTCTCCTTGACTTTAAAGAGCAGGTTAGAAAGTCAGTGAAAGCCATCCCCATCATAGATTACATCTGGAATGAAGGGCTTAAAATCATGAAAATCTGGCTTCAGTCCCTCCAGTTCCACCTTCTCAGGGATAAAAAATATAAGGCCACAGAGGATTCCCCTGCTTGTTTCATCGGTCATCCTAAGCCCGACACTGTTGTTTCTCAGGCAGTTCAAAGATGTAAAAAAAACAAAACACCCTTCCATTCCCATCTCTGCTCCATCAGATAAGGAAGGCAGACATCTGGACAATGTGGGGAAAAGGTTTTCTCTCATGTCTGCCATTACTGTCCGTGCAGCCAACACTTTTGCAATAATAGGGCTTTATGACTGCCAGATGTGGTCAGACTCATTCCTGAGGACAGGAAGTCTGAAGCGAAGGTGAGACTGCAGTAGAGGCTCCCCTTATTATTAGGGATGTTATTCCCACTTGTATTCGAAAATCTGAGGGAATCAGCCTGTTTTTTTTATTTTTTTTTAAAGGTCATAGATAGGCTATTAATCTGAGGGCCCAGTGCCATTATAGCCTATGTTAGTCCTTACATACTGCTTTACTACTGTACCATAGGACTCCCACTTCGACAAGGGGGAAAGATGTAAGCATATGAATCTATAAAAGCTACCATTACTGGATAACTACAGTTACAGGTAAGTAACTTATTTTCTTGGATAGCACACATACGAAAAGGAAACAGTCTCCAAGGATAATTTTTGTGCTGGAAGGCACCCCTTCCTACACAAAAACTATCCTGACTATAAATGCCAACATCTTTGCACTGTGGTGCGAAAGTATTTGCGTTGGGCTAGATGCCACGTAGGCACACTATGAAAAAGGGACAGGCGACATTAATCCTGCTGGACGTGTGGAGAAACTAAATTGTTACATAATATCAGCAGATCCTGGCTAACATGGGATTCCTGCAGACCAAAAGAGAAATCATGAGGAAATAAGGGAGATAGGACTGGACAAAGGAAATGCAGAGGTGCAGTGCACTGGAAAATCTGGTGTATGGGGACAGGGATGCCCCCAATATTATACGAAAGTATGGGATTCCTGGGACACAGAGGAGTATTCGTTAAGGCCAACTGGGGGTGAATAATAGACCACAGTGGTTGAAAGACTGATAACTCATGCTAAGGACTGAAAGGAACTGATTGGAGGTCTCACCTAGTTAAGAGCGGCAGGCCACAGCCAAGAGATTCACATGAAGGGACTGAAAAAAAATGATTACACTAGATCAGACGGAGTATCTGGTTTGACTGTGCTCGTTTTCACAGTTGTGTTCTTGGTTAATTTGTTGGGGATGAAATGTCGACACTTCTCAGGTACTTAAATTTATGCACCTGTAAACTCAATAAAGGTGATATAAAAAAATAAAAAATAAATGTGCATTTGCACTAGGCACCCCAAAGTATGTCAGCACATGGAGAGAGCTGTTGTGCGCCACTTCTTATGGTACGTTTCTGCTCTTTTCAGAAGACACACCGCAGTGCAGCAACTGTACTTGCTGCAGCGTGTTGCATCTCCTAATTGCAAGAGTAGTCTTTGAATGGATTCAAATTAACTACTTTTTTAGAATTCACAAACATTTGACATCCCTGGACTGTCAAAAACAGTTGTCAGTAACAAACATGCACAAGGTGTGCCTTTGGTACTTGGGCTCAGGGCATGACTCAATCTTGCGATGAGTTTGTCCTGAGGTACCCAAAAGCAATCTGGGATGAAGCAGTGCTGTACATCTCTGAAAATTGAAAAAAGTCACGGACCTCACACAAGTTCCGCCCCAAGTCGAGGGCATTGACCCACTGCAGCTCTAGAGGTGAATCCCAGGAAACATCTTTATCATTGTCCATATATTCAGGTAAGTTGAAGAGGAAACATAGTGAAACAGGGCCAAGTTCATCAATGTCCCTGTAGGTCTTGCTCCCCGCTTGAGGAGCCAATCCCACAGTTGAGCCCAAAGCGCCAAGGTTTTCTCTGGCCATGTGCTACGCTGCCGTAGTATACACCTTTAAGGAGTTCATGCTGCATATATTTGGCACTCCTCTGGTGCACTTTTGGCCCTCAAGGATTCTGAGGGGCATCGAGTCAGGTTACTACTGACGATTCAGTCCATCACACCAGCTGAGCCCCGCAAACCCATCTCAGGTTTTGTTCTAACTCTGGTGCCAGCTTCCACTCCAGACCTGCACGAGTCTCCCATTCATTAATGCTGATACAGATGTCGCAGTTGATGGAAGGGGATCGACCCTGAGTGAAGTCAAGATCTGACTCTGCCCCAGCCCACCAGGTTCCTGCACAGCCTGATTCTTACATTGTGCCACCACAACCCCATAGCTATCCTCGGAGGCTCCATCATCTTTTTGGTTCTGGTTCAGACCAGAGTTCTCAATCTGGAGATGACAATAGACATGATGTGGATAATTTACACCCACATTACGATGACGACTGGTTAATATATGGGTGTACTGGAGGCCATTGGGCTTAATAATTCCCTGATACTAACCATCTCCTCCCTCCGTCCCTCACAGGCCCCCCCTTCCTCAACACCCCTGCTCAGCCCACCGTCCACTACTGCATCCCCCTCAGAGTCCCCAGCAGAAGAGAGTGCTTTCTTTTCTGCTATAATTTGACATGCTGCTGAGGTCCTAGACCTAAAGCTGCCTTCTTTGGAAGTAAAAAACAAACGTTTTTATGGATTATGAAGTTCTGCAGCCTGTGCCCATGTCCTCTGAGCCCTTGCTTCCATTTAACAAAGCTGTTTCTGATACTCTGATGGACATTTGGTCTACGCCTTGCTTTTGCCAGTGTGTTCAGGCAAATATATATATATATATATATATATATATATATATATATATATATATATATTTTTTTTTATGGCATGTGTAGCTGCACATGCTTTACATAAGTCTGCCATCTAGTGTTGGGCTCGGAGTGTTACAAGTTGCTTTTCTCCTAAGAAGGTTTTCGAGTCACAAGATCGAGTGACTCCTCCTCTCAGTGATAGTGCGCATGGACATCAAGTACTTAGTTAGATTGTTTTCTTTCCGCCGTCTGGTTCAGGCGTGTCTTCTCTCGCTCCGGTAGATCTCGGTTCGATACTACCTGAACTTCTCTCTTCTTTTCTATAAACGTCGGTATAGTTCTCAATTGCATTTTCTAACTTACATTCGATCCGTTTGTAATTGTCGAGTTCGATTAAATGCCATTTTCAGGCGACCGCACCCTTCTTGGGCCTACTTCGACTCATGGTTGTCAAAAAATGTTAGGCTGATGGAACAGACTTGGTTTCGCTTTTGCCCTCAGTGTCACGCCAAGTTTACATACACCGATCAGCACTTCGTGTGCAATCTCAGTCTTTCTCCGGATCACAGAGAAGAAAGCTGTGAAGCGTGTCGATCCTTACGTTTAAAGAAGACTCTTGGGGATCGAAGAGCACGTCGGCTGGAAATGGCGTCCAAGTTGTCAGAACAAATGCCCGACATCTTCGTTAAATAACACGTACAAGAAGAGATGGCTCATCAAACTGCAGTTTCCATCGTAAACGCCGATTCGGATTGAGATTCTGATGGCAACAGCCGTTGCATTTCAGCAGCGCAGTATGTGAGTACCTAAGCCCCTTACTATCCACAAAAGACAACCAAAAAGACTTTAGCACCGGTCTTGAGCCCCCCACTGCTTGCCAGCCATGGTCAGGCCCGAAAAATGCAATCGGATGACCAACCCTTGGGTTCGGCACCGAAACATAAGACCAAAGTGCATTCGGCACCGACCAAACAGCATGCCATACCTGTTACAGGATCAAGCCGAAAATCTGAGACTTCCACCTCGGAGACGAAAAAACTGCCTACAGTTTTGGAGCTGACATTTTCAGCCTGACTATAACATTTGGCTTCCAAACTTTCAGAGCTGAAACCTGTGGGTGGAAACCTCCAACTACGGAGGAGTCTTCTGAAATGAGACCCATATTGGAAGTAATGGACGCTAAACAGCGAAAAATCCATATGCATAAGGACACAGGAAGAATTATTGCTTCTCCTCCTCCTACAACCAAGAGAAAATTGACTTTCCAAGAGACTGTAGAAGATGGGCCTCCACCTGCTAAAATATTTAAGCAAAAGGAGAAACCAAAGGCACCACAACAGCCTTCACCACCACATTCTCTTTTACTTCCTGCTTCTCCTCCACCAGATACACCACCACCACCACGTTCATGTACATAATTTTCTCCACAATACCCTATGGGGATGATATCCACGGGACTTATATGATTCAGATCCCATCCCTTCTAATGATCCTGATTTATACCCTGCAAGACCATCTCCACCTGAAGATACCACTGCTTACAATCAGTTTATAGCTAGGGCAGCTGCATATCACAAGGTGCAATTACATACAGATCCCATTGAGGATGACTTCTTATTTGACACACTGACATCCACTCATAAGGAGAATCAATGTCTTCCTATGCTCCCAGGCATGCTTAAACATTCAGAGGACATTTTCAAAGAACCAGTAAAGTCTAGAATTATCACACCAAGGTTAGATAAAAAGTATAAACCTGCTCCCTCAGATCGACTTTTTATTATAGCCCATTTGCCACCTGATTATATAGTTGTCAGTGCAGTGAGGAAAAGGGCAAATAGCCGATTCACAGGGGAAGCTCTTCCCCCAGACGAGGAAAGTCGTAAATTTGACACAGCTGGAAAAAGAGTAGCAACTCAAGCTGCTAATCATTGGAGGATTGCAAACTCTCAGGCACTGTTAGGAAGATATGACAGAGCGCATTAGGATGAGCTGGAAGATTTGTTGCAGTACCTTCCACCAGAAAAGGGCACAACAGATAGTAACAGAGGGGCAGGCTATCTCTAATAATCAAATTAGATCTGCAATAGATGTAGCAGATACAGCAGCAAGGGGTATCAATACCAGTGTAATCATTAGAAGGCACACATGGTTAAGAACTTCTGGGTTTAAACTGGAAATACAACAGGCAGTGTTAAATATGCCTTTTGATAAGCAACACCTATTTAGCCCAGAAGTCAATATCACCATAGAAAAGCTGAAAAAAGACTCTTGATACAGCTAAAGCTATGGGTGCCCTTTACACTACTGTAGGAAGCTGGCTCTGTATATACTATATCAAAATGAGATATAGTGTGCACAGAGTCCATAGGTTCCCCAAGAGGCTTGACCGAGGCAATAATAGATAATACTAATGCTCTATTTGTGGTAGTGTGCTCGAGCAGTTAGGCTTATCAGAGGGTAGTGTTAAGCATTTGTTGTACACACTCAAGCAATAAATGAGAACACACACTCAATGACTTAACTCCAGTCCAGTAGGTTTTTATAAAGAAAATATTATTTTCTTAATTTATTTTAGAACCACAAGATTCAAATTGCAGGTAAGTACATTAAATGTAAGGTACTTTGCATAGGTATAGTTAGGACTTTGAACCAAAACAATAATGTACACAGTTTTTCATAAAATTGCAATAAGCTTTTTTTAAAGTGGACACTGCAAAATGCAACAGTTCCTGGGGGTGGTAAGTACAGTTAGGTTAATGTGGTAAGTAAAGCACTTACAAGTTTGATCTCCGGGGCATAGGTAGCCCACCATTGGGGTTCAAGTCAACCCCAAACACCCAGCACCAGCAACACAGGGCCAGTCAGATGCAAAGGTCAAAGAGGAGACAAAATAACACGGGTGCCTATGGCGACAGGGAGTGCTCCGGTTCCAGTCTGCTGACAGGTAATTACCCGCGTCCTCGGGGAGCAGATCAGGGGTGTTTGATAGCGCACTGGGGGTGTCCCAAGTAGGCACACAAAACACACCCTTAGAAGCTCTGGGGCGGCCGGGTGCAGTGGGCAAACAGGGCGTCTGTTTGCAATAGGTTTCAATTGAGGGGCGGAGGGGGCCATTAAGAGATTGCAGGCATCGCACAGGGGGGCTTCTCAGGCAAGCCACCAACTAGGCAAGGGTGAGGGCCGCCTCGGCACCGGTGGTCAGTTCTTCACGGGCCTGGGGGCTACAGGTTCGGTGCTTCTTCCAGACTTTGGATTTCTTGGTCCAGGGCAGTCGTGGTGAGGGGGTGCTCGGAATTCCCTGTGCTGACCTCATTGGGGGGGGGGGTGTAGAGAGGTTAGCCGAGGGTCGACACGTCGTCTGAGTCGCCTGGGTGTCCTCTCTGGGTCGTTGGTTTCTCTGGACACGGGCCAGGGGCGTCGGGTGCAGAGTGGTGGGGACTCACGCTTCTGAAGTGAGGTGAGAGTCCCTTTAAAGATGGTTTCTTCTTGCTTGGTTGGACAGGTCCGCTGTCCACGGGAGTTTCTTGGTCCTTTGTAGTTGCAGGGCAGTCCTCTGAGGATGCGTCTCTGGTGCAGGTTGTTTGAAGTTGGAGACAGGCCGGTAGGGCTGGGGCCAAAGCAGTTGTTTTCTTCCTTCTTCTCTGCGAAGTTTTCAGGTCAGCAGTCCTTCTTCGTTGTAGGTCATCAGGAATCTGAAATTCTGGGTTCAGGGATGCACCTAAATATTGAATTTAGGGGTGTGTTAGGGTCACAGGGCAGTAGCCAATGGCTACTGTCCTTGAGTGGCTACACCGTCCTTGTGCTCCCTTCCTGAGGGGAAGGGAGCACATCCCTATCCCTATTGGGCTAAATGCTCCAAAACAAGATGGAGGATGTTCCAAAGAGGGGGTCACTTCAGCTCGGGTCACCTTAGGGTTGGACCTGGCTGAGAGGGTAACTCCTTGTTTTTGTCATTATCTCCCCGGACTTGCCGCCAAAAGTGGGGGCTGTGTCAGGGGGTGGGCATCTCCACTATCTGGAGTGCCCTGGGGCATTGTAACACGAAGCCTGAGCGTTTGAGGCTCACTGCTAGGTGTTATAGTTCCTGCAGGGGGGAGTTGTGAAGCCACAACCACCAGTGATTCAACAGTACTTCCAAACGTGGGGAACCCCAGACATAGACCTCTTCGCCACTAGCAAAAACACAAACTGCCCAAACTTCGCATCCAGGTACCCACACCCTCAATCCAAGGGCAATGCTCTATGGATCAGTTGGTCAGGGATATTGCTTACACCCTTCCCCCTCCCACTAATTCCATTTCTGGTCAACAAGATCAGTCACACCTCCCTCACTATGATATTCATAGCTCCCACATGGGCACGTCAACACTGTTACACAACACTGTTGGATCTGTCTGTAGTACCACATCACAAGCTCCCAAACAGACCAGACCTCTTGACTCAAAACAAAGGTCAAATCAGACATCCCACTCCCAGTATGTTCAACCTGGCGATTTGGCTCCTGAGGTCATAGAGATTGGATATGTACAGCTTCCATCAGAATGTATGGACATTCTAATGGAAGCACGTAAACCTATAACTAGGCAACTAAATGGAAACGTTTTGTGTTTTTACTGTCAATCCAAAAACATTGATCCACTAAAGGCATCCGTACAGGATATTGTATGCTATTTGCTTTACTTACAAAAAGCAAATCTTGAATATTCATCTATTGCAATTCATTTAACAGCAATATCAGCCTACCTCTAAAACAGACAGCATATATCTCTGTTTAGAATTCCTGTCATAAATAAATACAGGTTTCCCTGCCTGTGCTGCTGCGAGCAGGGAAATGGCTATGTCCAGGAGGGAAAGGGGTGTGGAATCCCCCAGGACTTAGCTTGCAAGCCACCTCGGCCCTCTTCAGGCAGCGGCAGAGGGCTGTGCGACCCACAAATTATATTCAGCGCAGGAGGTTGGATCCCTGGAGCCTCTGATGGCTCGGAGTAGGGGCCATGCATCCCTCCTCCCATAATTAATATGTACGACCCTGGGCTCCCCGGCGTGTCTAATCGCTCTGGGTGTGGGCTGGGCATCTCCACTCCACATAACAATTGTTACTGGCCCCGGGGGGTGGGCTCCCTGTGGCTTGTGATAAATAACTGTGGCCCGGCTAACATTAAGTTGTGTGAAGAGTTGTAAAAGTAAAAAACCAAAAAACACTCTTTCTGTAGAAAAGCAGACCTAACTATAACTACATATACATACATGCTTACACTGAAAAAACAAAGGTTAAAGTGAAGTTACACTTATGTGAATGCCAGTGAAAACATTAGCATTTTAGAACTCAAAATAACCAAAGGAATCCACAGTTATAGTTGGGAAAGCCAACTATAACTTGCACCCTCACCATGCAATGCTTATGGCTTCACATATTACACACCTCATGACATGTTCTATGACATTTATGACTTCTCTGTAGGAAGCTGGCTGAGTATGTGGTGAGCACCTATGGTGTTATCACCTTATACCAGGTCCAGGTATCCCTGTTAGCGAAGTGTGGGCAGTGTCTAGGAAGCCAGGGCTCTCTTAGAGGTAGCTGTGGATAAGCATCCAAGACTTTTCTAGGAGACATGCAAAGCTTATGCAATACCACTACAGTCACACAGCACTTGCACACCCAATAGAACAACACAGTGTTACAAACATAAAGGTACTTTATTATAGTAACACAAATACTAAAATACTGGATAGGCAATACCCCAGCTGGAGGTAAGTAGACACACTATTATATACACATTAGAAATCCGTAATTAGCCTAGAAAGCAATGGCATTGGTAAAAGCAACAGCAAATAGTGAGAGCCCTAGGGGAGGGCCAAACCATATTAAAAAAAGTGGCATGTGAAAGGCAGTTCCCCACCCAAGAAAGTGGAATCAGTAGAGGAGAGCTGGAGGAACTAGGAACCCCAAGAGGTGAGTAGCAGAACGACCCCTCCTCCACCCCCCCCCCAACGACCAGGAGAGCAGAGGTAAGTACCTGGTTTTCCCCAAAACCAACAGGAGGAATTTGGAAGAGGATTAGGCAAGACCCAACAAGGACTGGAAGAACCCAAAGGTGGATCCTGACAGAGGAGGACCTGCAAAGGAAGAGGACTAAGTCCAGTTCGAGTTGGAGTGTCCGGTTGTGGCAAGAGCCAGTACCCACACTTCTGTGGATGCAGGACCAGGTCTACCGTGGGCGAAGAAGGTCACCAATGCACCAAAGGAGCCGAAGAGGAGTCCCAGGAGTGATGCAAGTGATGTCCCACATCGACGGTCAAGATGCAGTCAGTCATTTGTGTTGGAAAACCACCAACAAGCCTTGGCAAATGCAGGAGTCGGAGAAGGTTTTGCAAGGCTGAAGACAACCAGCAAGGTCCAGGGGACTCGACCGAAAGAGGGGAGTCAGAGGTGACTCTCAGCAGCTGGGAGAGTCACAAGTAGAGGAGGCAGCCCCCACAGGCAACCCACTGGCAACAGGCACAGGAGTAGCAGTGTAGCCCACTCAGCACACCTGGAGGTGTGTCCCACGTCGTCGGAGCAGCAGGCAGGAGACTGTGTGTTGCAGGAAGGAACAAACAAGCCTTGGTAGCTGCAAGAGCTGGGATGCACAGGGGTACTGTCCTGCAAGGGCTAACCGTCTCCCAAGTTGGACAGCTGGTAGAGAGGACCAAGTGGACCACTCAAGACCACCACCTGTGATGCAGGATCCACGCTGCTCCGGAGGTGAGAAGATCCACGCAGTCGATTGCCGTTGCAGTTGGTGCCTGCAGAAGCAGGGGAGTGACTGCTTCACTCCAAGGGAGATTCCTTCTTGCTTCTTTTGCAGACTTGTCGCCCTCTGAGGATGCACAGGAAGGTCCAGTAGCAGTGCCAGTGGCCAGACGATGAAGTAAACGATGCAGAGGAGTCCTGCTGAAATGTTGCATGTAGAATCTGAGGACCCATCCAAGAGAGAAACCCTAAATAGCCCAGGAAGGGGAATTGATCACCTAGCAGGGTGACCACATATCACCTACCTGATCTGGCCACTCAGATGCTCCCAGGGGCCTCTGCCCACCTTGGATTCAAGATTGCAGAATCAAACCGGTTTATGCAAGGAAGCACCAAATGTGCCCTTCAAAGCATACCAGTGGCTTGGGGATGTTACCCCTCCCAAGTCATGGAACACCTATTTCGAAGGGAGAGGTTGTTACCTCCCTCTCCCACAGAAAATCCTTTGTTCTGCCTCTGAGCTGCTCAAGCATCAGGAGGGCAGAAACCTGTATGTGGGGTCGCAGCACCGTGGGCGTCTTGCAAAACCCCAGAAGACTAGTACGAGCAATGCTGGGGGTCCTCTAAGGAGCCCTCAAGGTGCATAGTATCATACAACCAATATTGGCAACAGTATTGGGGAATGATTTTGACATAACAATGGAGCTGGAGTTCATAGGGTTACCTCTGCTCATGCAGGGGGGCCCTTACACACAGGTCCCTGCACCCAGCCCTCTGGGCTTGGAGGGCCTACCATAGGGGTGACTTACAGTGACCTGTAGTGAAAGGGTACATGTACCTTTTTTACGCAGGCTGCATTCGCTGGCCTGCAGACACATTTTGCATGGGCGTCCATGTGTGGCACAACACATGCTGCAACCCATGGGGAACCCCTAGTGTCCCAATGACCTAGATACCATATGCTAGGGACTTACATGGGGCCCCAGTATGCCAATTGTGGGGTGTGCAAAGTCCTAAGCAGCCAAATTTAGAGGGAGAGACCACAGTCACTGTGGTCCTGGTAAGCAGGATCCCAGTGAACACAGTTAAACCATACTGACAGCAGGGAAAAAGTGGGGGTAACCATGCCAAAAAGAGGGTACTTTCCTACAATCTGTAATGTGCAGTTGAAGGCAAATTGCTGAAAAAACACGTGGACACAATCGACTTTTCTCTGCACAATGGTGGTTGTATCTCATTGAATAAAAGCTAAACTGATTTTCTGACCATATCCTGTCCTCTGTCGTGCCGCCTCTTATTTGAGTTGAGGACTTTTGTATGAAGTGGAGTGGAGAAGCGTATGTGTGAGTGTATACATATATATATATGCAGGAAAAACTAGCAACCAGGGCACTCCAAATGAATAAGTCAGAGATAATTAAATTTTCATTAGAACTGTTTAATCCTTTGTGTTGAGTAGTCGAATGACATCTCCATAATAATTAAGTCCACATAGTAGAATAGACATGTATGAAATCAAGATCAGCCAACACGTGTTTCGTCCTCACGGACTTTTTCAAGGCTCAAAAATAAATAGAGTTTGGGTAACAACAGTAGCTTCTGTTACCACTCCAATGGTAATGTTTTCTCAAGATCTAAGAGTAGTCCAATAAGGTATATGACTGTCCCTTAAAATCAGGGGACAGATATTTAGTTACAGCACAAGTCCTGTGATCATAAGTGTATCCATAGTATACATGCACAATGTCAGAGGGGCCTACTTGAGACCCAACCTGTACTGCCCCCAGACTCCGGGAGTCAACGAAAAAGCAGCGCGAGTAGGGCTTGTCTTCCCAACAAAACACAGCAGCCTTATCATATGCTGCAAAGCCCTACTCGCACTGCTTTTTCGTTGACTCCCGGAGTCTGGGGGCAGTACAGGTTGGGTCTCAAGATTTAAGGGACAGTCATATACCTTATTGGACTACTCTTAGATATTGAGAAAATATTACCATTGGAGTGGTAACAGAAGCTACTGTTGTTACCCAAACTCTATTTATTTTTGAGCCTTGAAACACGTGTTGGCTGATCTTGATTTCATACATGTCTATTCTACTATGTGGACTTAATTATTATGGAGATGTCATTCAACTACTCAACACAAAGGATTAAACAGTTCTAATGAAAATTTAATTATCTCAGACTTATTCATTTAGAGTGCCCTGGTTGCTAGTTTTTCCTGCATTCTGTATTTTACAGCACATGACATAGGCGGTTTCTTCTCTGCCTTTGTTTGTGTGCATTTTGAAACCCTTGGTGGTTGGGTTTCTTGCACCAGGCTGGCACCCACCATAGGACTGAAATTTAAAAATATATTACCTAAAACCTCTGGGTCACAGAGGTGCGACGAGTAGCATCAACCACCTTGTTCTCAGGAACATTGATTCTTTGTTACATATATATATATATGTTCGATGGCATGTGTAGCTGCAGATACACATGCTGTGCACATCCCGCCATCTGGTGTTGGGCTCGGAGTGTTACAAGTTGTTTTTCTTCGAAGAAGTCTTTTCGAGTCACGAGACCGAGGGACTCCTCCCATTTCGACTCCATTGCGCATGGGCGTCGACTCCATCTTAGATTGGTTTTTTTCCGCCATCGGGTTCGGACGTGTTCCTTTTCGCTCCATGTTTCGGGTCGGAAAGTTAGTTAGAATCTCGGAAAAGACGTCGGTATTGTTTGCGTTCGGTATCGGGTTAGTTACAACAGATCGACACCGAATTTAGAAGAGTTCCGGTGGCCCTTCGGGGTTTTTTCGATCCCCCGTCGGGGCCTGGTCGGCCCAGCCACGTGTGAATTCGAAGGCTGATGGAACGGACCCCATTCCGCTTCTGTCCAAAATGCCATAACAAGTATCCGTATACGGATCAACATCTGGTCTGTAACTTGTGCTTGTCCCCAGAGCACAAGGAAGATACTTGTGAGGCCTGTCGAGCGTTTCGGTCCAGAAAGACGTTAAGAGACCGAAGAGCCAGAAGACTGCAGATGGTGTCGGCGCCGACAGAACAAGAGCATTTTGAGGAAGAAGAGGAAGCTTTCTCTATCCAAGAGTCGGACTCAGAAGAGCTCGAGGCCGAAGAAACGCCGAAAACCGTGAGTAAGACGTCGAAACATAAGACTCACGAGAAGTCAACAAAAGCCCAGGGGACGCCACCGCCAACAGGCCATGGCTTAACCCAAACAAGCGGTGACCGAGCCAAGGCACCGAAAAAGGGCACGCTGGTGTCGAAGTCATCCGACTCCGGTCGAGATACCGCCACACAGCAATCTCGGACCCGAGACATCGGCTCCGAGAAATTTCGGCACCGTCACAGCGGCACCGAACAAATTCGGCATCGAGACACCACCACGCCGAAAATTACAAAGGTTTCTTCGGAGCCTAAAAAGACCTCCGAAAAAGTTTCGGTTCCGAAACATCCAGCCTCGGCGCCGAAAACAGGTTCCTATACAGAGGAACAAGGATTGGCCTCCCAAATGAAAAAACATAGATTTGGAGAGGAACTTCAAGCTGTAGAGCCAGACTATACTCAAAGGAGGCTCCACATTCATCAAGACACAGGGAAGATAACCACTCTTCCTCCAATTAAGATAAAAAGAAACCTTGCCTTTCACGAAAAGGACAAGGAGCCACAGGCAAAGGTGGCAAAGAAAACAACTCCACCACCTTCTCCACCACCATCAGTACACACATCACCAGTAGCAACTCCTCCACTGATGCACTCCCCGACTCATACTGCCATGAGTCAAGATGATCCCGATGCATGGGACCTTTACGATGCTTCAGTATTGGACAACAGCCCAGACTCGTACCCTACCAGGCCGTCCCCTCCTGAGGACAGTACATCTTACACACAGGTGATCGCAAGGGCAGCTGCTTTCCATAACGTCACCTTGCATTCAGAACCAATTGAGGATGACTTCTTGTTTAACACGCTAACCTCCACTCATAGCCAGTACCAAAGACTACCTATGCTCCCAGGAATGCTAAAACATTCAAAACAAATCTTTCAAGATCCTGTTAAAGGCCGAGCCATAACTCCAAGAGTGGAGAAAAAATACAAGCCACCGCCAACAGATCCTGTTTATATTACAACGCAGTTAACTCCAGACTCCGTAGTTGTCGGGGCAGCTCATAAGAGAGCAAACTCTCATACCTCGGGAGACGCACCACCTCCAGACAAAGAGAGTCGCAAATTTGATGCTGCAGGCAAAAGGGGTGCAGCACAAGCAGCAAACCAATGGCGCATTGCCAATTCACAAGCCCTTTTGGCAAGATATGACAGAGCGCACTGGGATGAGATGCAACATTTGATAGAACACTTACCCAAGGAGTTCCAAAAAAGAGCACAACAAGTGGTGGAAGAAGGACAAAGTATCTCTAATAATCAGATACGGTCTTCAATGGATGCAGCAGATACGGCTGCAAGGACAGTAAATACTGCAATAACAATAAGAAGGCACGCATGGCTCCGCACGTCAGGATTCAAGCCAGAAATTCAACAAGCCGTGCTAAATATGCCATTTAATGAACAGCAGTTGTTTGGGCCGGAAGTCGACACTGCTATTGAGAAACTCAAGAAGGACACTGATACGGCAAAAGCCATGGGCGCACTCTACTCCCCGCAGAGCAGAGGCACCTTTCGCAAAACACCTTTTAGGGGAGGGTTTCGAGGACAACCTACAGAAACCACATCACAAACAAAGCCCACTTACCAAAGCCAATATCAGCGGGGAAGTTTTCGGGGGCAATATAGAGGGGGACAATTCCAAAGAGGTAGAGGAAAATTCCAAAGCCCCAAAAGTCCTCAAAATAAGCAGTGACTCACAAGTCACCCATACCCATCACATAACACCTGTGGGGGGAAGATTAAGCCAATTTTACAAACATTGGAAGGAGATAACAACAGATACTTGGGTACTAGCAATTATCCAGTATGGTTATTGCATAGAATTTCGAGAATTCCCTCCAACAGTCCCACCGAAAACACACAGTATGTCGAAACAACATATAAATCTTCTAGGATTAGAAGTTCAAGCATTGCTCCAAAAAGAGGGAATAGAATTAGTACCAAAACAAGAACTAAACACAGGAGTTTAGTCACTGTACTTTCTAATACCCAAAAAAGACAAAACTCTAAGACCTATACTAGATCTCAGAATATTAAATACATACATCAAATCAGACCACTTTCACATGGTTACATTACAAGAGGTAATCCCACTGCTCAAACAACAAGACTACATGACAACACTGGATCTAAAGGATGCATATTTCCATATACCAATACATCCTTCACACAGAAAGTACCTAAGGTTTGTATTCCAAGGGATACATTACCAATTCAAAGTGTTGCCATTCGGAATAACAACTGCACCAAGAGTTTTTACAAAATGTCTAGCAGTAGTAGCTGCACATATCAGAAGGCAGCAAATACATGTGTTCCCGTACCTAGACGATTGGTTAATCAAAACCAACACGCAAAAACAGTGTTCACGACACGCAAATTACGTCATAGAAACCCTACACAAACTAGGTTTCTCAATCAATTACTCAAAGTCACACCTTCTGCCGTGTCAAACACAGCAATACCTAGGAGCAACAATCAACACAGTAAAAGGGATTGCCACTCCAAGTCCACAAAGAGTCCAAACATTCCAAAATGTAATACAAGCCATGTATCCAAACCAGATGATACAGGTCAAATTAGTAATGAAACTCCTAGGCATGATGTCCTCATGCATAGCCATTGTCCCAAACGCAAGGTTGCACATGCGGCCCTTACAACAGTGCCTAGCATCACAGTGGTCACAAGCACAGGGTCAACTTCTAGATCTGGTGTTGATAGACCGCCAAACATACATCTCGCTTCAATGGTGGAAGAGTATAAATTTAAACCAAGGGCGGCCTTTTCAAGACCCAGTGCCACAATGCGTAATAACAACAGATGCATCCATGACAGGGTGGGGAGCACACCTCAATCAGCACAGCATCCAAGGACAATGGAACATTCAGCAAAAACAGTTTCATATAAACCATTTAGAACTGTTAGCGGTGTTTCTAGCTCTGAAAGCATTTCAACCCATATTAACCCACAAATACACTCTTGTCAAAACAGACAACATGACAACAATGTATTACCTAAACAAACAAGGAGGAACACACTCGACACAGTTGTGTCTCCTAACACAAAAAATATGGCATTGGGCGATTCACAACCACATTCGCCTAATAGCACAATTTATTCCAGGGATTCAGAATCAGTTAGCAGACAATCTCTCTCGGGATCACCAACAGATCCACGAATGGGAAATTCACCCCCAAATACTGAACACTTACTTCAAAATGTGGGGAACCCCACAAATAGGTCTATTTGCAACAAAAGAAAACTCAAAATGCCAAAACTTCGCATCCAGGTACCCACAACATCAGTCTCAGGGCAATGCACTATGGATGAACTGGTCAGGGATATTTGCATACGCTTTTCCCCCCTCTCCCACTTCTTCCATATCTAGTAAACAAGTTGAGTCAAAACAAACTCAAACTCATACTAATAGCACCAACATGGGCAAGGCAACCGTGGTACAAAACACTACTAGACCTTTCAGTAGTACCTCATATCAAACTGCCAAACAGACCAGATCTGTTAACACAACACAAACAACAGATCAGACATCCAAATCCAGCATCGCTGAATCTAGCAATTTGGCTCCTGAAATCCTAGAATTCGGGCACTTAGACCTCACACAGGAATGTATGGAGGTCATAAAACAGGCTAGAAAACCTACCACTAGACACTGTTTTGCAAATAAGTGGAACAGATTTGTTTATTACTGCCATAATAATCAAATTCAACCTTTACACGCATCTGCAAAAGAGATAGTAGGATACTTACTACAGTTGCAAAAATCTAAACTAGCTTTCTCTTCCATTAAAATACATCTTACGCCAATTTCAGCTTACCTGCAAATTACGCACTCAACTTCATTATTTAGGATACCAGTCATAAAAGCATTTATGGAAGGCCTAAAGAGAATTATACCACCAAGAACACCACCAGTATCTTCATGGAACCTCAACATTGTCTTAACACGACTCATGGGTCCA
This sequence comes from Pleurodeles waltl, assembly GCF_031143425.1. Classification (NCBI taxonomy): domain Eukaryota; kingdom Metazoa; phylum Chordata; class Amphibia; order Caudata; family Salamandridae; genus Pleurodeles; species Pleurodeles waltl. The sequence continues at coordinate 640,547,531 of NC_090442.1, forward strand.
CCTTTTGAGCCCATGCACTCTTGTGAAATGCAATACTTAACGTGGAAAGTTGCATTTTTAATTGCCATCACATCTCTAAGAAGAGTGAGTGAGATTCAAACATTTACCATTCAAGAACCATTTATTCAAATACACAAAAATAAAGTTGTTCTACGGACCAATCCTAAATTTTTACCAAAAGTAATCTCACCGTTCCACTTGAATCAAATGGTAGAATTACCAGTGTTCTTCCCACAGCCAGATTCTGTAGCTGAAAGAGCACTACATACATTAGACATCAAAAGAGCACTAATGTACTACATTGACAGAACAAAACTAATTCGAAAGACAAAAGAACTATTTGTCACCTTTCAAAAACCTCATACAGGAAATCCTATTTCAAAACAAGGCATTGCTAGATGGATAGTTAGGTGCATTCAAACCTGCTATCTTAAAGCTAAAAGAGAACTGCCTATTACACCAAAGGCACACTCAACCAGAAAGAAAGGTGCTACCATGGCCTTTCTAGGAAATATTCCAATGAACGAAATATGTAAGGCAGCAACATGGTCTACGCCTCATACATTTACCAAGCACTACTGTGTAGATGTGTTAACTGCACAACAGGCAACAGTAGGTCAAGCTGTACTAAGAACATTATTTCAAACTACTTCAACTCCTACAGGCTGAACCACCGCTTTTTGGGGAGATAACTGCTTATTAGTCTATGCACAGCATGTGTATCTGCAGCTACACATGCCATTGAACGGAAAATGTCACTTACCCAGTGTACATCTGTTCGTGGCATTAGTCGCTGCAGATTCACATGCGCCCACCCGCCTCCCCGGGAGCCTGTAGCCGTTTAGAAGTAGATCTTAAACATTTATACATTTGTAAATATATTACTTAAAACTTCATTATGTACATACGCATTCACTCCATTGCATGGGCACTATTACTAACATACACAACTCCTACCTCACCCTCTGCGGGGAAAACAATCTAAGATGGAGTCAACGCCCATGCGCAATGGAGTCGAAATGGGAGGAGTCCCTCGGTCTTGTGACTCGAAAAGACTTCTTCGAAGAAAAACAACTTGTAACACTCCGAGCCCAACACCAGATGGCGGGATGTGCACAGCATGTGAATCTGCAGCGACTAATGCCACGAACAGATGTACACTGGGTAAGTGACATTTTCCATATATATCTGTGTGTGCGTATTTATTACCCAGTTGCAGTTGCACTGGTTAGTTATAGTTAGAACCATGTTTCCATAGAAAATTGATTTTTTGGTTTGCTTATAACTTTGGTGCCTGTTGACGAATCTTCATAAATCTTATTCGCATTAACTCCTTCCTGGAAAGTTTCAAGATGATCCATCAAATGGTGGGCGAGTAAAGGGGAGAGGGTACCAGAACTCATTTTCGCTACCTAATTTTCCATAGGAAAATTTAACACAGGAACCACCAAAACGGCTGAATAGAATTAAACCAAATTTTGCAGAGCTAGATCTTTACCCGGAAAGTGTGCTTTTTGTGATTTGGCCAGTAGTCATGGAGAAATTAAGCTTTAAAATATATATTCTCACTGCAGTGAATCAATAGACTCGACAGATCAAAGATAATGATCTGATTGACTGCCAACACATCTGTTATGGCAGCCTTTTTAGGGCTCAGATACCGAGTCTTCGTGTTCTGAAAAAAGTGTAAAAATAAATAAATAAATAAGTGATATAGCAGGGTATGTTTGGTCTCCAGGACCAAAAACATTTTTTAAACAGTTCTGTGGACCCTACTAAAAAAATAAAAATAAAAGCCCCCCACTCTTTTTAAATACAAGCCCCCACTAGGGTGGTGGACCAGTTGGTCGCTGCAGACTTCATTATTGCGGAAGAGGGTATGTGGCCTCCTCCCAGAGCCAATAGAACGCACCAGGGACCCCATCCCCCAGGGCCAGTTCAAATTACAAAAGGGCATGTACCACCCCCTTCCTGAACCATTGGAAGGCCCCGCAGACACCAGGCCCGAGGCCCAAAGTAATGCGGAGGGGTCCATGCAGCCCCCCTCCCAGAGCCCTTGGGAGGCCCTGGGACCCCATCCTCTAAGGCCAGTGTTTTTATGGGGAAGGTGATGTCAGGCCCCCATGTTCGGGTCATAGAATGGATGCCTAGGAGAGTGCAGTTTGGGAATATAAACCTAATTCCCTTGCTTACCTATCCCAAGCAGGAAACACAGCTTTGCCCTCATGTGGTGGGAGGACAATAAAGGCTGCTTCCTCCGTGGCAGGAGCAAAGTAATAGAGCTGGCTCCCCCTGAAACTCCCAACATCTTAAAAAAAATAAAAAAATAAAAGTGGTGGCAGGATGGCGCTGGAGCAACAACTGTAATTATAGAGCTGAGTGGTTCCCACTGGCATCCAAGATGGCTGCTGGCTGGGTACCTGGCTGGGGCCGCGGGGAGGGGGGCTTGAGGCTTCCCCCATGTTCCTAAAATATACATAAAGTGTGAGTGTGCCAGTTGGGACCGACTGAGACACCGAAGACAATTTAAAGAAAAAATAAAGAACGGTAAGTGAGCTGCAGCAGCTGCTCACTTATTATTCAGGGCTCCTAGGAAGAGTGTCCCATAATGTCCTGAAAGGACTTTTTAATTATTTTTTTGATCCTTGTGGTGGCCCTAGATAAGGGTTTATTGTGGAGGACTGCAGGGAGTGTAACAGCCACCCAGCAACACTAAAAAAAAAAAAAAAAAAAGGGGGGGGGGATCACAGTATGTGTCCTGGGTCATTGAAAGCACTTTGAACTGAAGCAAGCTGTATACTCTTCAGCTAGAGTACAGGCATCCATTGTATTTGATTGTATGGATGCATTTTTTAGCCTGCACACCAATTTAAAAAAAAAAAAAGACTGACATGTTTGTGGTTATTTAAAAAAAAAAGCTTTATATAAAATGTAGTTACAATACGCATTATTAAGCATTGCATTGCCTATTTATAAAATATTCATTTGATTATGATTGGTGACCTTTTGACAGACATTAGGTCCGTTTAATATCTGTTGATGTGCTCACTCCCTGATAAAGCCAATAGGCATCCCTTTTATATATATATAAAGAAAGGGGACTGGGCACCTGCGATGGTAGGAAGCAGGGATTGGGCACAAGGCTTGTTCCCAACCCCACACAGCCTTCCAAGGCCGTGCACGGTGCGGTGATGGGTGCCCACAGGGATTTGGCTCAGGCCACGCACTGTGCCCAACATATTGCATCACACGACCAAAGGCCTTGCATTGCGGGAGTTGTGCACCTGCGGCGGGTTACACAGTAATGAACATATTACTTTTTTATTTAAAAAAAAAAAAAACACAGGGAAATTCACTCACAGTGGCAAGGGTTAAAGTGACATTATAGTTAGGAATTGAAATAGTATCTTACTTTACATTACACAAAAAAACTTCCAAATTCGCTGAAAAAAAGGGATAAATGGACATTACATTTTGGTGAAAATACCTGTTCAACCATATTTTTAAACAAAACCACTTTAATTCTGCAGTTACACTTTCTCAAGTAACTATAATTCATGCATTCACCTTGCACTTCTAATTACCTCACATATTACATCACTCAAATGTTCTAAGACATCATTGATATCACTGTAACTGTTTGGTGAATTTCTTTGGTTTTGTTAGTTTAAAGAGTTATGTTTTTACCAACATTTTCAACTATAATTTCTCTTTAACTTTTGTTTTATTTGTGTGTGTGTGTGTGTGTGTGTGTACAAACAATACCATTTCTAGCTTAGAGTGCCACATAAAATATGCAGAAAAGGAAACAAATGACTCTGGGTAGTTCCTAAGTTTCAATAGAAAGGGACAACGTCTCTTGTCATTAAATACTTTGTGTTAAAATGGCAATATACTTTGTCATTTTCTAGCTCAGCATAGATGGCACTGCAATAATCCTATGCCTAAACACTTTGCTAGGAAAACAGACATTTGAGGCGAGCAGATCCAAAGTGTCGCTGGTGTTGTAGGGTGCTCTTTATTGGAGCTGCTCTCCATCTAAATTTGTGAACTACCCAGAGTTCCTTGCTTCCTTTTTGCATAATTTATGCAGCACTCTAAGCCAGAAAGGGTATTGTTCTTAGTTGCTCTGGATTCTCCCGTTTGTCTGGGCAAAGCTTATCCCCTCTGAAAAGCTCATAATGAGACTGAAACAAATGTCAGGAGTTGCTTTTATTCATTCCAGGTTGGTATGGATGGTATTTTACCAATCCTAAGATGTAAATCTGTACCTGGAGTGGTAAAAGACTTTTGTCATTTTTTAGATCAGAGTGGATGGCACTAGTTTATCCTTTGCTTAAAGACTTTGCTGTAAAAGTGGCAAGAAAGTTTGTCACTTTCTAGCTCTGCATGGATGGCACTGCTCTGATCCTGTGCCTGGGCTTTGCTAGAAAAACAGGCATTTGAGGTGAGCAGATTCAGAGTGTCACACGTGGTGTAGGATGCTCTATATTGGAGCTGCTTTCCACCTAACATATATATGTGTGTATAAAATATAGTTTCTTTTGGAGCTTAGGAAATCTACGGTTCTGATCCCGAATATTTTAGGTGTAGCTCACCACTGTCTGGTAAGGAGAAAATTTGACAGTTGCAATAACAGATTAGAGTTTGTGGTGTATGTATCAATAAAGTAAGCCTATGTTGCAAACAATAGCAGTTACAATTTTAATTTGCAATCCATATGAATGCACCCTAGACAGTGGCATAGATTTTACTGGGGATTATCATGTGTGGCACAAGAAGTCATTCTTTGAAATTGTGTGTTTCTGTCCTGTATTAAAAGGTGGTGGGATGAGGTCTTTCTGATAATGGGGCAAATTATATCCCTACTTTTAACCCCGAAACTGCTAGAAGCAGTGCTCGGATTTACAAAAGGTATCTTGAAGAATTTTAAAAGATTTTTGGTCTCTGCCAAAAAAAGTTTTAATTATGTAGTGTATGAAACCAGTACAAAGATCTTGATCATGGCTTTCTTTTAATGGCATAAGTAGGAGCGACACAGAAATTGGTGCTTTAAAAACGAAGTGTAGTTCTCTCCTGTTACTCTGGCAATGTTTGTATACACCATGTGTTATCCATAAAGTGATTTTTCTGTTTCCAGTCTAAAACCCCCAAAAAACACCTGTCTCTGTCACTTAAGTTGCCCATGATGGTGAAGATCACGGACCCCTGCTGCCCATGTTCTTCATTAGGCCTTTCCTTGATTCATATTCTTGAATCACTCCCGTTCATCATTCTGGGAACATCTCCTGCTTTAGAATTGTGATAGCCAATGAAAAAATGCCCAAAAACCCAAGCAACCTAGTTTCTTAACTAGCACATGCACTTCATTTGAAAACATCTGAATGTAAGCCAGTGAACTGAAATGGTTAAATGAGCCACCACTCCCATAAAAGGACATTGTAGCTTAGATTTTGCATCTCTAGTGTGAGGAAGTCCCTGGAACGATCTGGGCTCTTTTTTGCTTCTGCTGATAGATTTACCCTTAAAATGTATCTCTTCATCAGCCCTGCATTTAGACCAGCCTTAGCTTCAGATACTCTAGTGAGTTGTTTCTAGTAGGTGGGTTCTATGGTGTCTGATCCAGAGAAGAGGTTTTCCATCACCAGAGGAAAAGGCAGCCAGCTGCACCACCCGCAGCAATGTAAAACCTTTGACGATTACCCTCATATAAAGTGTCTGTACTGCTTGTACCCCAGGTACATTGCTTCTTTTGTAAAACCTTCCCTTATAAGTCTCTCAAAGACTGAAATAAAAGGAGAAAAAATTCATGTAAAGGTTTCGCTTTTCTAAAGGGGCACTCTCTTGATGGGCCATGCAAAATAGGAAAGGTTAAGCTGCCAGAGCTTTCTAGGGAAGCACTTATTTATGTGTCTTAAGTAGGAAAAACCGCCCGTTTCCAGAAAAAAGTCATCAAAGTATCATTAGAAGCATTCAGCACACAAAATGATTTAAAAAAAAGTTCCTCAGAGGTCCTCTTAGCATTACTGCTTAAACCCTTTTTTGAATAAAGTGACTGATAACTAACCTGCCATCGGCGACTTCCTCTTGACCCACCTCATTGATCCCTGGAGCTGCAAGTTTCTCTCTTCAACCTACTTTCTGTAGACACTGTTGTTGACGCCTCCTGCAACTTTGTTGCCACCAACCACATCAACAAGTGGTCTCATCTTCATCACCACTCTTTTAGCTAACACTCCATTAATGACAATGACCTAGTCAACTGCAGCCACCCATTTGAAAGGAATTTAGTTGACAAGTGCTCTGATAGTGCCCTTGTTGCTATTGATAGCCTTTACTTTGCAAGGTATATGTGTGCCGCCATAGCTGGAGGCTTAAATGACTTTACATGAGACCTATCATTGCCACTGAGTATTCCCATTTTGGACTTGGAGAAAGAATAGAGGTCCGTGATCAACAAGATGCCTCCAATACAGCCTACAGCGAAGATAGGCTCAGTGTTTAACACATCCCAGATTAAGTTAGGGCATGAAAATGGGCATTACCCTCTGGTGAAGATTCCAGAGTTCCGTTTAGGGACCGTCTATGTAACACAAGGATTTTGCCCTACCTATACAGCAGGTGGCTAAAGAGCACTAACGTGACTAGGAACACTTTTATGGGCCCAGATACAACCATCAGGGCTTGTTTATGGTACATGTTTTTATAAAATGTCTGCACAAACTGCAGCACAAAATGGAGACGTTTGATAGAGCGGTCTTGCTTCTATGATATTTTGCAGTCCTTTTTACAGCTGCTGCAGCCTCCGCCAGTTCAGTTATCCTTTTCCCCTTCTATTCATCAGTAGGTTCTTTGGCTAACAACTTACATCCTCTCCACCACAGTCCAAACACCCTCCGCTTCTGAAGACATTGAGAGTCCTCCCATGCCTCTGTACATGGGTGAAGAGTAAGAGTGATGCAGTGAACAGGAAGCAGGGTGGAGTGAGAGGAGCCTGTATGAAAGGATGATTAGGGTGATGAGTGGAAAGATCCCTTAGGTCCTCAGAAAGGGGAGAAAGCACTTCTGCAGATGGAGTCACCAACAGATGACATGGATTGTTTGCACTTCCACTTAAAGTGGAGTTAAACAAGTGGTGGCTGTTGAGAAGCAATGTTTCCTGTATACTTTAAGGAACATTCAGTGAGTGAACTCTTACATTTTTTTACTAGGTTTGGCAGGAAGTTTTGTTACTGATGCAAACTCTGTCTACAGTACAGACACTGGCTCCGGGCCTAGAGAAGGGCCTCATTGGAACACCCCACGCTCGACTCCATTATCACTGAAATGGCTCAAATGAGAGCAAATAATTATTTCACACTTTCTGCTGATCTTCCAGCCAGAAATGGGTGGTGCATTGACAATCTGCAACCTAGTATCTGCTCCATTAGAGCCACTTTCATAAGAGCAGCAAATGCATTCTGAAGCATAATGAGTGCCTGATGTGGAATGACACCTCACCACGTCTTGACTCCATTCTGGAAGACCAGTTTAGTGAAGTAGGTGAAGAAAGAAGCCCGAGCTTCAGTGACCGTAATAGATAAAGCTGTGTATGTTTTTTATCACAGGTGTCTGCCCCTTAGCCAGAGCAGCAGTTTTGGCTTGATGAAGAACACCTTTTGCTCAGAGCTACAAGATCCTCAAACAGTTCAATGAAGAGACCCTATTGTGAAATTATGTGGCAGAACACTGCTTAGATTAAAGACCCATAGAAGGACTATACATTTTCTGGGATCTCTGCAATGGACATATTTTTTCTCCAACTTTGAACATTCCAGAAGATCTTAAACTCTACAGGGGGCATTCTGCACTGTGTGGAAACCAAGAAAGGTTGCAATAATCATGCCAACTGTCCAGGCATGATTAAACACAGATGATAAAAGCAGACCACAGCAGTGGAAGGCATACTCTGCAGGCAAGAAGTGGAATATGTCACAATGCAACTCCTGTGAAATCAACAAGGTAGTCTGACTTCCCAATGCTGCCTTCTATGCGCGTTACATTTTCGGTATTCCGACAAGGTCAGAGACTACAGATAAGCAAATAATACTAAACATGTGTAAGGAAATGCCTCCTTGGCATGGTTGCCCCCTGACTTTTTGCCTTTGCTGATGCTATGTTTACAATTGAAAGTGTGCTGAGGCCTGCTAACCAGGCCCCAGCACCAGTGTTCTTTCCCTAACCTGTACTTTTGTATCCACAATTGGCAGACCCTGGCATCCAGATAAGTCCCTTGTAACTGGTACTTCTAGTACCAAGGGCCCTGATGCCAAGGAAGGTCTCTAAGGGCTGCAGCATGTCTTATGCCACCCTGGAGACCTCTCACTCAGCACAGACACACTGCTTGCCAGCTTGTGTGTGCTAGTGAGAACAAAACGAGTAAGTCGACATGGCACTCCCCTCAGGGTGCCATGCCAGCCTCTCACTGCCTATGCAAGTATAGGTCAGTCACCCCTCTAGCAGGCCTTACAGCCCTAAGGCAGGGTGCACTATACCATAGGTGAGGGTACCAGTGCATGAGCATGGTACCCCTACAGTGTCTAAACAAAACCTTAGACATTGTAAGTGCAGGGTAGCCTTAAGAGTATATGGTCTGGGAGTTTGTCAAACACGAACTCCACAGCACCATAATGGCTACACTGAAAACTGGGAAGTTTGGTATCAAACTTCTCAGCACAATAAATGCACACTGATGCCAGTGTACATTTTATTGCAAAATACACCCCAGAGGGCACCTTAGAGGTGCCCCCTGAAACTTAACCGACTGTCTGTGTAGGCTGACTAGTTCCAGCAGCCTGCCACACTAGAGACATGTTGCTGGCCCCATGGGGAGAGTGCCTTTGTCACTCTGGGGCCAGTAACAAAGCCTGCACTGGGTGGAGATGCTAACACCTCCCCCAGGCAGGAACTGTAACACCTGGCGGTGAGCCTCAAAGGCTCACCCCTTTGTCACAGCCCAGCAGGGCACTCCAGCTTAGTGGAGTTGCCCGCCCCCTCCGGCCACGGCCCCCACTTTTGGCGGCAAGGCTGGAGGGAACAAAGAAAGCAACAAGGAGGAGTCACTGGCCAGTCAGGACAGCCCCTAAGGTGTCCTGAGCTGAGGTGACTCTGACTTTTAGAAATCCTCCATCTTGCAGATGGAGGATTCCCCCAATAGGGTTAGGATTGTGACCCCCTCCCCTTGGGAGGAGGCACAAAGAGGGTGTACCCACCCTCAGGGCTAGTAGCCATTGGCTACTAAACCCCCCAGACCTAAACACGCCCTTAAATTTAGTATTTAAGGGCTACCCTGAACCCTAGAAAATTAGATTCCTGCGACAACAAGAAGAAGGACTGCCCAGCTGAAAACCCCTGCAGAGGAAGACCAGAAGACAACAACTGCCTTGGCTCCAGAAACTCACCGGCCTGCCTCCTGCCTTCCAAAGAACTCTGCTCCAGCGACGCCTTCCAAAGGGACCAGCGACCTCTGAATCCTCTGAGGACTGCCCTGCTTCGACGACGACCAGAAACTCCCGAGGACAGCGGACCTGCTCAAAAAAGACTGCAACTTTGTTTCAAGGAGCAGCTTTAAAGACCCCTGCAACTCCCCGCAAGAAGCGTGAGACTTGCAACACTGCACCCGGCGACCCCGACTCGGCTGGTGGAGAACCAACACCTCAGGGAGGACCCCCGGACTACTCTCCGACTGTGAGTACCAAAACCTGTCCCCCCTGAGCCCCCACAGCGCCGCCTGCAGAGGGAATCCCGAGGCTTCCCCTGACCGCGACTCTCTGAAACCTAAGTCCCGACGCCTGGAAAAGACCCTGCACCCGCAGCCCCCAGGACCTGAAGGACCGGACTTTCACTGGAGAAGTGACCCCCAGGAGTCCCTCTCCCTTGCCCAAGTGGAGGTTTCCCCGAGGAAGCCCCCCCTTGCCTGCCTGCAGCGCTGAAGAGATCCGTTGATCTCTCATAGACTAACATTGCAAACCCGACGCTTGTTTCTACACTGCACCCGGCCGCCCCCGCGCTGCTGAGGGTGAAATTTCTGTGTGGGCTTGTGTCCCCCCCGGTGCCCTACAAAACCCCCCTGGTCTGCCCTCCGAAGACGCGGGTACTTACCTGCAAGCAGACCGGAACCGGGGCACCCCCTTCTCTCCATTCTAGCCTATGCGTTTTGGGCACCACTTTGAACTCTGCACCTGACCGGCCCTGAGCTGCTGGTGGGGTGACTTTGGGGTTGCTCTGAACCCCCAACGGTGGGCTACCTTGGACCAAGAACTGAACCCTGTAAGTGTCTTACTTACCTGGTAAAACTAACAAAAACTTACCTCCCCCAGGAACTGTGAAAATTGCACTAAGTGTCCACTTTTGAAATAGCTATTTGTGAATAACTTGAAAAGTATACATGCAATTGAAATGATTCAAAGTTCCTAATGTACTTACCTGCAATACCTTTCAAACAAGATATTACATGTTAAATTTGAACCTGTGGTTCTTAAAATAAACTAAGAAAATATATTTTTCTATAACAAAACCTATTGGCTGGATTTGTCTCTGAGTGTGTGTACCTCATTTATTGTCTATGTGTATGTACAACAAATGCTTAACACTACTCCTTGGATAAGCCTACTGCTCGACCACACTACCACAAAATAGAGCATTAGTATTATCTATTTTTACCACTATTTTACCTCTAAGGGGAACCCTTGGACTCTGTGCATGCTATTCCTTACTTTGAAATAGCACATACAGAGCCAACTTCCTACAACATGTTAATGCTGCCTCACTCCTCAAGGCCTATATCTTAAGGTCATATACTGTCAGATAGTGTTAGGGGAAGAAACACAAACATTTACCTCAATGGAAAGCCATAAGATCCAGCTGCTGGGTGCCTCAACTTGTTGGGTCAGATCATATCATGAAGTTCCTACATAAACAGCCATGTTGCCCACCTTCAAATCTGCAGCGCCATATGTTACAGCTGTAGGTACTTATTCTTCTTCCCAAAGTGGTGATACAACAGGCTTCAACGCCCTAGGCTTTTATTCCCTATTTCATCCGCTCAGAAGGAAAACTGGTAGATCTTGGACTACAGAGAACTCAACAAATTGCTCAGAAACAATCCTTTCATTATAACCCTGTAGCCAGTTCTCCTTTTGATAGGAGTTCTTCGCCTCCATGAAACTCCAGAACACCTGCTTGTGTATTCCCTTATACCCAAAGACCAGCAAATACCTTAGGTTATCTTAGTTGGTGCAGCATTACCTTTTCAAAACACTTCCTTTCAAACTAAAATCTGCCCCTTCATTTTTTAGGAAGTGCCTTCCCCCACTTGCAGCCTTTCTGCAAAGAAAGGCCACCATGGCTGGACAAGTGGCTCTTAAAAGGCCATTTTGCAAAGGATGTGTGCAACTCCATAACTGTCTCTCCAGTTACTGGGTTTGTAAAGAAATCCAACAGCCCAGCTTCAAGGCTCCAATTTCCTGTGAGCTGTCTTGGACACTGGTCTCATAAAAAGCATTCATTCTCATGTACAGAGTGCATCTCCAGACTACAGGCAAAGGCCACAAGCTTCTACATAAGTGACATTGTCTCATTCAGAATATACCAATGACTGGTGAGTCTCATGTCCTCATGTGTATCTCTTTATCTGCTGCCTGAGAACAAGACCCATCAAACACAAACTAGAAGTGCGATGGCAGCAAACTACAGTTTTTTAGGACAATGTAGTGAGAATTTTGTGGCAACTCAGACAGGCACTACTGTTCTAATATACAGATAACCTGAAAGCAGGGCTTCCTGGCAGCCTTTGCAAACAGATTACATCGTGACTAGACACTCTATAAAGCAGCGTTGGTAAACACAAATGCAGAAAATCTCCACAGGTGGTCTGTGGTTGGACAACGAAGAGAAGTCCCTTTTGATCCACATCCTGGAATTAAGCACTATTCAGCTGGGCTTGCGGGCAGTCCACAATAAGACAGATGCAGTCAGCCACACCCTGTCAGACTGCCAGGAATAAAAGCTGCACCAGTACCAGCTCCAAAACATGTAAATGCTATGTGGTCATTTACAGTTGGACCACTTTGCAGCTGCTCAGATAAAGAATTGCCACAAGTGCTCTCTGATGCTTCTGAAAGCGGGAGGCAAGGGTGTACGTTGCTGAGCACAAGTTACAAGTTGGCTCCTACTTCAAGTCCAGATCTCAGACTTTGTCCTTGGGTAAGTCTAAGACCAAGCACAAATTGCTCCTGCTCCAGGGAGAGATTTTGCAGTCATTCCGCTCACCCCAATCCATGACTGGAGCCAGTGCATTCTGAATCTCCCGGGCCATCCTTCACTCTGCAGTTGGTAGAATATTGTAATGAACTTGCTGTAATTGCCCTTAAGATAAATACATCACTCCACTCCTGGCAGTGTGAAGTGGCACAGTAATTCATCATTCCTTGTTTCTCAATGACTAGAATAAGGGATGTTAGTTTTGTAGGGGATTTCTCTTGTTTTACTCAATTTTTACAATCTGTGCGAGGTAGCTGCAGGAACTGTAAATCTGTCTGTAGCTTCGTTTCTGTTTGCTCTATATAAGAAAAAGGTAATTTCTCCTACATCTTGTTGATAACTATAGAAACTAAGGCTAATCTGCTTACAGAAATATCACAGTTTGGCCCAACAACTTCAGAGCCTTTGTTATCTTCGATGAAGCCCTCGCAGGCACTCTGATTGTGGTGCGGTTGAAGTGCATTGGTACGCTTGGCCACGTTTTAACTCCACTGCCAGTACGACATTGTAATCTCTGATTACAAACGGCCAGTTGGGCAGCTACAATCACACCATCTAGGATAAGTCAAGTGAGATCTTGGCCACCTTCCTTCAGGAGTTCTGAAATATCTTAGGACAAACAGCCTATGGCATTCTGGAGGCTCTGCTAGATACCACAGACTGTGTAGGTCATGCAGTGGCTAGTGATGTGATTAATCATCACTCCTTGATGTACGAAGCAGGTTTCTCCAGGGGTTGAAGCACCCCTCATGGTTATGCATTTTTATTGCTCCAGGGTGTCTGAAGACAAGTTCGTCTTTCGAACTATTAAAAAATAGATTTGCTGTTGTCTGCTCCTTGTTCTTGCTATCCCTATTCCAATCAACAATACCAAAGGATCAGGGTTCACTTCCGGGGCCAGGTATACAGAGGCAGCCATCTCACACTGTGCAGTAGCCTGTCCAGCTCTTAAGATGCTTCAGGGAGCATGGTCACAGCAGAGGACAGTTCTAACAACAGCATTGCCAGTTCCCATCTTCCTTGCATCCACTGGTGAACCAAATATTATTTTAACTGCTCAACTGGTGTGTGATTACCTCGGACTAGTGGATACTGCAGATTGTCAGTCATGGTTACATGCTTCCCTTTTCTGTCAGCCCCCTACACTTGCTCCTGTTTTTACTAACATCAAAGCAACATTTTGCTCCATTCTTGCTTAAGAGCTTCAGCCGTTGCTGGACAAAAGAAGATAATTGCAGTCCAAAAGAAGGATAATGGCAACAGGTGCTCTTCCTGTTAATTCTTGGTGCCTAAAAAGAACCGATTTTGGACCTTGTGTTCTGCATCGTGGGATCTTCATTGATGGTCATAAACCTTAAATAATTATGTGGTTCCTGCGTGGACCCCGGAACACCTTCTTCAAAATATATTTAGAATCCAGTAAAGTATCTTTATTGTGTTCATCACTACAAATAATTTTCCACATAGTCATAGTGTAGACTGTCAGAGATGTATTTTCCTGGAGAGTGTTGAAAAAGAGCAGCAGGACATATATACTAGAAACACACCTTTTTGATATCTGCAACACATTGTCATAGAGAAAAGGCTCCCCCTGACAGAGAGAGCTTGAGAGGAAAAGGCTGCCTGATAGGCTAACCCTGAAAGTTTGAAAACATGGCCTGTACCTTTAAGGGCCCTGGAAAGACCCCTTCCCATAATGCACTGCAGTGTCAGTTTGCCTTAAGAGTGTCAGTTCATTTTTCTGACTCCTTCAGGCAGGATCTTAGAACACCTCAGGTGTTTTCTTTTCACCTAAACTCTGTGAGAAGTTATTTCTCAGTGCTTCAGAAGTCGTTTTACATATGGTTCTGTATTGTCAATTAAACAGAATAAGATCACTGGATTCTACCTTCACTTCTTATTCACCTGCTTCTACTGCTCAGTCTCCATCTAGGATTTCACCTTTGGATAACATCCTAACATTCCAAGATGCCCTAGTAAGGGGAGCCTCCAAACTGCATATACAAGTTGACACTCCTCAGTCATTGGTGTCTTTAACATTAGAGAGATTACAAGCCAGGGCTACCCCAAGACCTTTTCTTCCAAAGCTTCCAGTCCTCCTGGAGATCGTACAGGCAAAATTCTTAAATCCAGCCTCTGTTAAAGCTACAACTATAAGGCTGCTTTAAAAATATAAACCTCCACAAAAGAATCCTGAGTTTCTTAGATCTGATCTGAAACAGGATTCAGTCATTGTGACTGAAGTGAGAAGACCTGCATCGGTTCTGGAAGCCACAGCCCCACCGGACAGAGAACGCAAAAGGATGGATTCTATCGGAAAGAAATGTGTGCCACAGCTTCCACTCATCTGTGCAATGCCAAATCTGCTGCTTTGTTAGGAAGGTACCATTGTGATATTTAGGAGGGTATGAAATCGTTCATGGACGATCTCCCAACCTAATCGAAAGCAAGATTATTTGGAGATGGTCAAAGAGGGCTCTCATTTCTAACCAGTCAATCAGCACTGCAGTGGATTCGGTGGAGCTGTCGCCCACTACTTTCTCACATGGAATATCACTCTGACGCACGTCTTGGCTGAGACTTTAATCTTTCAAGCCAGACACACAATTAAAAATGGTCAACTTGCTGTTCTCTGGATCCTCCCTCTTCGGTCAACACACAGATGCTTTGTATGAAGAACGAAGCAGAGACACTTCAGGCTGTCGGCTTAGAAGAACAGAAAAAAGTTTTCGAACAGTTTAAGCCTTGGGACAAACAAGGGTACTATATAGGTTTCAAACCCCTAGATGACCTCTCCAATACCAGCAGCAGCAAAGGCAGGCTCAAAGGCTATTCCAGAACAGATACCAGAAGAAAAGATCTTCTCCGCATAAGCCCTTGCAGACCAAGCTCTCAATCGAAGCAATGACAAGCATACGCTCCCTACATTGTTTCCCACTCCTGCGGGAGAAGCAGTGAAGAGTGGAAAAGATCACAACAGACAAATGGGTGCTAAACATCATTCAGAGTGGCTATGTTCTTCGCTTCACAAATACTCCTCCATCCGTCCCTCCACAGCAAGTCACGACAGCCCATTTGAGCGTCCTCAAACAAGAGACATCCCTTTTATTGCAGACTAAAGCAATAGAGAAAGTTCCATAACATCAAAAAAAAAATTACGGGTGTACTCAAGATACTCCCTTGTCCAAAAGAAAAAAATTATCCAATTAATGTTGGCCTATTCTGGTTCTAGATTGGTCAACACATTTATAAATAAAAAGAATTCAGACATATCACTCAACCACATTTTCCCTCACATAAGGAAAAATGATTCGCTTGGTGCAGTAGACGTCTAGGACTCATACTTCCACATTCCAATAATCCCACATCAAAGACAATTCTATGGTTTGTGGTAGGATCTCAAAATTATCAATATGCGGTACTTCCTTTAGACCTAAAGTCAGCTCCTCACACCTTTTCGAAATGCATGTCAGTGGTAGCTGCACAGCTACAAAGAAATTGTATTTTCATATATCCATACCTTAATGACTGGCTAATAAGGGCAGATTCTTTACACAAAGTGAAACAAGACTATGTCACAACAACATCACTCCTGGCAGTCTGCAGGTCAATACAACATAATCAATATCCACATCAGTGCAGTCTCACCTTCTAGGAAGCAACTTTAGACACTCAATGGTTTGACATGTAGCGTCTCTTCTGGGATCAATGGTATCCTGAATTTCCATAGTTCCAAACGCGCACGTATGCATGAGGCCTCAGCAAATGTGCCTGGAAGATCAGTGGTCACAAACGAGGTCTCTGGGAAGATCGGATTCTTCTGACAATGCATGTCAGTCTCTCTCATGGTGAGCCATCTCTCACAATCTTCTGGCTGAAGTTCCCTTTCAGAAATCAACACCAACTCAGACTATTGTCACAGACACCTCATTGACAGGTTGAGGCGCCCCTGTGAAACATCTGGCGATTCAAGGCCTTTTGTCTCAAAAAGAAAAGTCCTATCACATATATTTGTTGGAGCTGAAAGCTGTTGACCTAGCTCCCTCAGCCTTCCATCTCTCGAATCAAAAGACCTTACGATTCAGACAAACAGCACCACTGCAATGTTTTATATAAACAAACAAAGTGTAACAAAATCAAGATGGCTTTCTCTTCAAGCCCAAACAATGTGGCTTTGGGCTCTAGCAAGAGGGCTTTCTATCACAGCATTTCATATCCCAGGAGCTCAGAATGTAGAAGTGGATTTTCTCAGTCACTAATAGGTCCTCAACGACAAAATAGTGGAAAACATCTTCAAAGACTGGGGCAGTCCGTTAGATTTGTTCACCACCACCCAAAACAGAAAATGCTGTAACTATGCATCAAGGGCTATAGAACCACAGTCTCTGGGCAATGCCCTTTTGCTAGACTAGTCAACTCCATTTGTTTACACCGTACCACTAATTCTGCTGGTTCTGTGAGTAATTCAGAAATGAATCATGATACTGATAGCTCCAGATTGGCCGAGACAGTGGTGATACACAGATCTCCTACAGTTATCCATAGCCCATTGCAAGTGTCTGCCACCCAGATCAGATCTCCTCTCCAAACCTCAGGGCAGAATTCTCCATCCAACGATTCAATTATTGAATTTGGCAGCGTGGCTCCTGAGGTCACCCAGTGCGGATATTTGAATGTCCCAGTGGATTGCATGACCTTTTTTTTAGATCTAGAGCCTCCAGGTCAAGGTTCCCTTGGGAGGCACCTTCTGTGTGACTCTGGTCAGCTGTACGTGTTCCCTTCTCTACTTTCTCAGGTTCAGAAGAAGGTCACGAGGAACTGACTTAGCTCATCCTGGTTGCCCCAGACTGGGCTCTAGAGGTTCTGGTACTCAGACCTGTTAAATCTAAGCATCTGTCTTCCGTTCTGTCTGCCTCTTCGAGATGACTTTCTCTCCCAGTAATAGTGCAGGGTTCTACACCCAGATCTCACAGCCTACACCTTCTTGCATAGAAATTCAGCTGAACCACCTGAACAGATTCGATATCTATGAGTAAGTGGTGCATGTCTTTTTATCTGCTTGCTGTCTGTCCACAGCAACAGTCTGTTCTGGGTGTTGAGAAGAGTTTGTGGCCTGGTTTCAGAATAGTCTAGTTAATCCACTGCAGGCCAAACTTTTTAAATATACTTCTGTTAGTCCGGTCTTTGGGCCAGCGACTGCTTGATGTGGGGACCTTTGAAGGTTATTTGTTTGGCATCTCAGCTTTTGGTTATGTTGTCTTAGAACCTTAACTTAGTTTTTACCTCATTAATGTACATGCTTTTCATGCCTCTGCCAGTAGTTCATTGAGACTACTGAACCCTTAAAATTGTATTTTTTTTATTGTGATTACTCCAGCATGCCATATTGGTTAACTGCAGGCATTTCAAGTGTAACCACCATATGCCACCTTCTTTCTGTAAAAGCTGATGCTTCAAGCTGTAGTATAATTTCTGCCCAAACTGAGGTTTCCTTTCCATGTGAGACAGCTAATGATGCCCCATATGTTTTTCTTTTTGCTACATCCCTCTGTGGAGTAGAGACAATACCAGTAGATCCTAAGATTTTTTGAGGTTCAGCTGAGTGGGTATCTAACTTTTCGTGGGGGGCTCTGGTGGAATGGAAGGGCTATGCTGAAGTGGACCTCATCCAGATGGATCATTCTTTGCAGAAAAATGTGCTTTGTCTTGGCCAAAATGGAGCCTCCTGAGACTTCAAGCTTATTTTACCAGAGCTAAGGCAGGCACTACAGCCTTGGCTAGAGGTGTTTCAGTGCTGGACATCTGCTACGTGGGTATCCATCCACACTTTCACCAGACATTTGTGCCTTCACTCAAGCCCAGAGGGAGAGTCATTTTGCCTACTCGGTCCTGCACAATTTCCTAGTGAGAAGTCCATCCCTCAGCCTTTTTTCAGGCACTGCTTTGGTATCCTGTAAAAGGTGGGGAATCTGTGGTCAGAAGTAGCCATGAGAAGAACACGTTATATACCTTCAGTATTGTTCTTAACTGACTGCCCTTCTCCCTGTTCTGTGGAATAGGCTTCTGCTAGTTAGCCGGAGCAAAACCCGGATTTATGGTGACGGAGTTCCTTACACGTGGGTCAGACTCAGTCCCCCACACCGTTATCGATCCTGCTGCCTAGAAATCCAGTAGTCTCATTTAGGATAATGAGAGCCCACGCGACAAGGTGTTTAAAAGGGTTGTGTTAGACTCTGCACTGTCACGGTTCTTAATGTCGCGGTTTGTGCATAAGGGTGCAAAATGCCTTGTTGCGAACTGACATCAGTGCTCATTGGCAACCCAGTATACAGGTCTGCACCATCACTTGCGAAGGTGGAGAAGGCTGCCTCAGATTCTGAAAGTGCCATTGATCATTTCTAGATCCAGTCTAGCACCTGTGGGAACTCAAAACGAGAGGAATCTTCAGTTGGAGTATCCACCAGAAATAACATAATTGAAGGTAAGTAATCTGTTTGTTGAGGTAGTTGATATTGCAAAGAGGCACATTTAGTGGCATTGCATGTGGTCATGTCAGTAGGATATGTTTTTTCCTATACAATTGGGTTTTCCTTCTGCCATATGATAAAACATTCAAAGTGTTCAGTCTGCACTTCTCTTAAATCTGTTTTAAAGTCTCCTGCTGTAAGCATATTTTATTAGTTATCAATATTTCTTTTTATGCCTACAGGAGTTGTACATGGACCACAGACTGCCGGAAACCATTTCCAGAGGGTTCCTGCTACTATTCATTCTCCAAATGTGACAGCGACACAAATGTCTTTCCCATTGCAAAGTGTGGCTCAGACTGCTTGTAATCTTCCACATAAACCTGTGGGTCCTACTCAACAGCAGCAAAGTACTCATACACCTTCCAAACATAACAGTACTTCGGTTTCTTGTGAAGTAGTCAAAGCAACTGTTATACAGCGCCCACTACAGCAGTCAACAGTTCCTGTCAGTATGTCTGTGGGAGAGACATCACCGGCTTCTATTATTCAAAATCACAACAATGCTGTTCAACAACCTTCTGTTACTCTTGTTGGTTCTCAGACATTGCTTCACCATCCATCAGTGATTCAGCAGTCTTCACTGCATACAGTGGTTCCAGGGCAAATGGCTTCAGGTACTCCAGTCACAGTAATTCAGCAAAATGTTCCACACAGCCATCTGTTCAACAGAGTACAGAGCATACCATCGTGCACGCCAGGAGTTTCACAGGGTCAGCATCTTATCACAACACCATCACAGTCTCTACAATCTCCATCTCTTCAACCAGCCATTAGTAACCAGCAAAAAGATACTGTCATCATTACACCACAGCAGTACATAACAACATGTGCATCTAACGTTTCTGCAACAACCGTTCAGAGTTTCCAAGTTGCTACTGGGCAGGTGGTTACTATTGCTGGGGTTCAAAGTCCACAAACTTCAAGGGGAGGTTTTCAAAACATTGCACCAAAACCATCACCTATGCAGCAGCAAGTATCATCTTCTGTGTTACAGCCACCTCTTCAGCAGCCACAGCCACCACCTCAACAGAGTGTTGTAATAGTAAGCCAGTCTTCTCAGCAAGGGCAGCCAGCCATTCACCAAATTGTGCTTACTAATCCAGCTGGAGTGTCAGCTGGGCAGTCAATCCAGTTGACTGGGCAACCAAGCATAACCCCTTCATCTTCTGCTTTGCCTGGGCCAGCTTCAAATTGCCAACTTCCAGTGGTAATGTCATCTTCTGCTACTCCACAAACACAAGGGCCTCTTCCTACTGTTGGTCAGATGCTTTCAGTAAAAAGACAGCAACATCATCAGCCACCAGCACCACCTCAGCATCATTCTCAACAGCTGCAAGTTCATCAGCCACAGTCACTGCAAATGCAACAGCAGGTACACATTCAGTCTCAGCAGGTACAGATGCAAGTGCAGCAATCACAGCAAATTCAAGTGCAAGGTCAACAGCAGGTACAAGGTATCTCTCAACAATCATGTGCAGGAACTGCTCAGCCTACCTCTTGTGAATCTAGTCTCATTAAACAGTTGCTTCTTCCAAAAAGAGGTCCTTCAACTCCAGGTGGTAAGCTAATACTCCCTGCTCCTCAAATGCCTCATCCAAACAGCTCACGAGCTCCAAGCCCCCAGGTGGTGTACCAGGTTGCTAACAACCAGACGTCAGGTTTTGGTGTTCAGGGGCAAGCGTCACCACCTCAACTACTAGTAGGACAGCAAAATGTTCAGCTTGTTCAGAGTGCAATCCAGCCCCCAGGGCCAATGCAGACAGTACCCATTTCAAACTTACAGTTACTACCAGGCCAGTTGATTTCAAGCAACCCGTCAAGCATTTTTCAAGGCACTAGTGGCAACCAAGTTACTATAACAGTAGTGCCAAATACTAGTTTTTCTACAGCCACTGTGAGTCAAGGAACTGGGTCACAGATGATTTCCCCAGCTGGAGTTGCACTTCCAGTGCAAACAGCTCCAGCCGTTCACATACCACAGTCTGGACAATCTCCATCTGCTGCTACACTTCCATTCAAAGGTGATAAAATAATTTGCCAAAAGGAGGAAGAAGCGAAAGAAGCCACAGGTTTACATGTGCATGAACGTAAAATTGAAGTAATGGAGAATCCTTCCTGCCCTAGAGGAATTATAAATACCAGCAATGGGGAAGGAAAGGAAACTTCAATCCTTGTGGGTAGTCTAGTTAATGGAAGAAAGTATGATACTTGTCTACCTCCTTCAAACTCAGGGAAAACTACAAATGAGATTGGTCTATTCCCACACATTAGTAATGGGTCATCAATGGAACTGAGTGAAAATGGAGCACTTACAAAGCAAAACTCAGAACATATGTACAAACAAGAACTGAAAATTGATTTTAAAAAGCCCCAAATCAATGGAATATGTGATTTTGAAAAGGGTGATGGTTCACATATTAGCAGAAACATTCCAAATCATAAGGCTTCCAGCTATATAGGAAATGGAGAGATCTGTTCATTGAAGCAACAAGATAATTTCGAGTCCAATAGGCAAGTTACTACTAAATGTGATCTAGTAGAAAGAGTTTCTAATGGACCTGTATTTACGACAAGTGCTTCACCTTTTGTGAACCGCATACAAGAGACTGCAAATTTTGTGAGTCACCAGTGCTATGGATCCCACACAGATCTACACAATGGACCTTTTGCTTCAAGTTTGAATTCAGATGTGCCTCAGCAGCGCCCAAGTGTAGTTGTGTCACCCCATTCTACAGCCTCTGTTATACAGGGACATCAAGTCACATCAGCGCCCCACTCAGGACACAGAGTTTCCCACTCTCCTCTGTTTTCTGACATTCGTTCTAATAACAGCACATCCGAATGCAAAATTATGAAGAGACCAACGGAGGAAAGTGATAGGGAAACAGTTCCTGGGATTCCAAATAAAGTAGGAGTTAGGATTGTGACAATCAGTGATCCCAACAATGCTGGCTGCAGTGCAACAATGGTTGCTGTACCCGCAGGTGCAGATCCAAGCACTGTAGCTAAAGTAGCAATAGAAAGTGCTGTACAGCAAAAACAGCAGCATCCACCTATGTTCATTCAGAGTATGGTTGCACAGGTAAGTTATCTCCTATCACTGTCAATATTTGGATAGAAGTGATGCATTATTAAAACAGAATAATTTTTTGTTATTAAAAAACTTTTATTTTTTGTATAGTTTAGACATATCAAAACGTTGTCTTGCATTGTTTTTCTTTCAGTATAGAAAATGACAACACCAGATAGGTGAAGGACAAGACTAAAAAGAATGTGGAGATCGAAAAACCTTAGATACATCTGGAGGTCAAATTGATATCAAAGCAATTCGAAGTTTAGAGGGAAATACCAACAATGTAGACATGGCCATTAAGACAAAAGAAAACGTATGTTGATAAAGCTCTCAGTTCATATTAGGTACTACATACATCTTAACATAAAAGTCTAGTGGAAAAGAGTAGACCACTCATGCCAACACACCCAACAACAAGATCAGAAAGAAGATCAATACACAAGATATGGCCTAATTTAGCCATAAAGTAGAATAGAGGATATTCCCTTGCATTCAAGAAGATTAGTATAAAAGAAGAGTTTTACTGTTCAGATATGTCAGCAGATTAATTAAGCACATAAATAATCATTTGGCATGAAAAGGAGTTCAAACAACTTTATACATCTTCAAACAAGAGAAAACACAACATGGTATCCCTTTGCATGAAATGGAAAAGCAGAATATCCAATCTGATGCGAGACTTCCACTCCTGTATCTCAAGGGAATGCTCCTTCATTTCATTGGTACAGAACATTTGCTTAACCTTTTCCACTGATAGTCCTGATTTCTCTGCTCTTTACAGAATGCAGTGTCCCTCATGGCTCTGATTTTAATAGCTCCACCGTGGACTTGCAAACATGGTACTTTCATCGAGCATTCTCCAGGTTCTCTCTCAGTAGGCATGCTGACAATGCATAGGGAAATTGTTTTCACACACATTCACAAATGGTGCCTCTGAAGTCTTAGAAGTTTGCATTTAAAGTTACAAGACAACTACGTGATTTTTTTTTAGAAAGAGGCCAGGCGACCAGCCTTAAGGAAATGTTAAGATACACCGTTTCAACCAACTTGTCCATTTTGTAACAATAATGATTTTGAAACTGAAATTGCACAAGAATTTGAATTTTCAGTAACAGATGTATCTACTAAGGCATTGGTTCCCAACCTGTGATCCTGGGACCCCTGGGGGTCCGCAAAGCCTCCTCAGGGGGTCTGCGACTGCTGCTTAGAAAATTAAATATTATTAACAGATTAGGTCCCCAGCTTTCAGCAATGAGTCAGTGGGGGGTCCCCGGATTCCAATAATGATTCAGTGGGGGTCCCTGGGTTCCAGTAATGATAAAGTGGGGGTCCACAGAAGTTAAAAGGTTGGGAACCACTGTTCTAAGGTGTTAGTTTTGCAGCGTGAATCTTTTCTGGATTCACATGCTGTGCATTATTCCGCCATGTAGTGTTTGGTTCTGGATTATCTACTATATTACCTTGTACATTTTTTTTACTCTGTCCCCTGTCTTTACTTTTGTTTTGTTATTGTTGGGAATTGACGGAAGTACCATTTGGTGTTTTGTTGTGATGTTGTTGCACTTCCTCTGGATGTCTCCGCCCCAGTTTGCCATCTTCAGATTATTTTTTTCCACCGTGGGATCAGGATGTTTTCGTGGCGATGTCTCCCAACACTGCAGGGGAAAAAATCACCACCATCTTTAAGAGTTCTGGGACTTCCAGCGACGATGATGAAAACATTGCAGAGGGTGCTAAAGATGAGACTTTGAAAGGTGATGAGGACGTTGTGGAGATAGGCAAGGAGGTGCCGAAGAAGAGTCACTGGGAGATAAGAGAACCTCAGGCCTAATCTCTTGAGTAAAAAAAAATCTTACTCACGAAATTAAAAGGGAGCCTTTATGTTGAAACGCTCAGCGTTGGCAGGCAAAACCCACGAAAGCGAATCCCATGGAGCCCTCGAAGGGGTGTCCAGTGGAGATAAAGGCTCAAAGCATGAGTCGTCGAACGAAGAGAAGGCGACAGACACTGCATCTCCATTCAGGACCGTCAAGAGACCTATGAGCTATCGAAGTGCACAGCCAGAGAAGACTGCCATAGAAACAACAGGAGGTGGAAGAAATTATCCCCCCCTCACACAGCAGAGCCTCAAGAGGAGGAGGAAGAGAGATGCATAATGTGGAGGAGGAAGACCAAGATTATTTTCAGCCTACAGAAGACGGAGAGTATGGGGAAAGTCAATGAGAAGACCTGGAAAGAGAATCCCCCCTTAGAGAAGGTCGATTCATACTCATCAAAACCATTCCCACCAGGTGACATAGGAGTGTACAGTCGGGTTATAAAAAATGCGGCCGACAAGTTTAACATCCAATTGGGGGACAACAAACCACAGTTGTTTCTCCTCGAAACACTGCTACCTACAAAGAAAATCAATATCTATCCATGCTTCCTAGTGTATTTGACCAGGGCAGGGATGCATTTAAAGAGCTAGCTACTTGTAGAGCCGTAACACCCAGAGCCTAGGAAAAAATATAAGTTATCCTCTAAGGATCCACCTTATATAAAGGGAACAATCCCATCAGGCTCTTTAATTGTGGCAACAAGGAAAGGAGCAAATGTTCCTTCAACTATAGAACCTCCCCCCAGACAAAGAGAGCAAAAAGATGGAGCTCATAGAGAGAAGAATAGAACGCAGTGCAGCAAACCAGTGGCTAATTGCTAATTCAAATGCTCTTTTAAATAGACGCACCCATTAACACTGGGATGACATAGGAGAGTTGATGAAGCACCTCCCTGCACAATATAAAAAGAGCAGCACATCTGGTCAACGGTGGCAAGAACATTGCAAACACCTGCTTAAATTCTGCATTAGATGTTGCAGATCCATCTAGCTGCCAACTCATGATGAAGGTTACATTAAGAAGACACTCTTGGTTACGAATTTCAGGGTTCAGACCAGAAATGCAAGCGAACATTATAAACACCACTTTCAAGGGCCAGCATTTATTTAGAAAGCAAGTGGATGATTGTCTCAACCAATTGAAAAGAGACAACAGGACTGAAAAATCTATGGAAGCATTGCAGTTTCTAGGGAGTTTTCGGAAGGGTTCCTTTCCATCAAGAAGACCACACAGGAAGTACTCATCAGGGTTTCCAGGGGAGCACACAGTCAGTACTATTGTAAGAAAGCTGGCAATACCAACATCAAGGAAGAAATACATTTAGAGGTAGAAAAAGAGCCAGAGGTCAATCGGGAAGAGGAAGTTCAACACCAGCAAATAAATGACTGTGCTGCAGCACCAATCATGAAGGCAACAAACTCCAAAATCATCAAAACAAAAATACATCACAATTCACTGGTGAGTGGAAGAATTCATTTTTTTCTCCAGGAGTGGAGGAAAATAATTTCAGACCAATAGGTCCTAAATACAATAAAACATGGATAATGCATAGAACTACTAAAACTTCCACCACCAAGGAGACCAAAGAAAATAATTTATTCGAAGGATGAACTTAACCGCCTCCTTAAGGAAGTCAAAGAGTTGGTAAACAAGGAAGCTATAGAAAAAGTGTCAAAGTAATAAATCAACAAGGGTAATTACTCAACATACTTCCTAGTTCCAAAAGTGGATGGATCTTTGCGTCCAATTCTAGACCTCGGATACATCAACAAATTCATAAAGACTAAAAAATTGAAAATGACAACCTTACAGGAGGTTATTCCACAACTTCAAAAAGGAGGTTACATGGCAACTACAGACTTGAAGGATGCTTACTTGCTCATTCCAATGAAAAGAAAGCACAAAAGATATCTAAGGTTTGTAGTCCACAACAAACACTACCAATTCAAAGTACTTGCTTTTGGTATTAAAAAAATCAGCACCAAGGGGGTTCACAAAATATTTAGCGGTTGTAGCAGCACACCTTAGAAGGACAGGGATACATGTATATCCTTACCTAGACAACTGGTTGGTGAGAGCACACTCTTTTAAAAAAAAGCAAACAGGACATTTCAAACTTAATGAAAACACTACACAGTCTAGGGTTTTCCTTAAACATAGAGAAGTCATCAGCAGAATAAGAGAAGGCGTTCTTGGGGCAAGACTTAATTCAGTTCAAGCACAAGCATTCCCCAGTGAGAAGAGGACTCAGTCCCTATTGAATGAAACGCACCGTTACCAGAAGGAGCAAGCTTTGACAGCGAGGCTAGTGGGGAAAGCATTAGGAAAGATGGCATCTTTCATTTCATTAATCCCACTTGTGAGATTACATATGAGACCAATCCAAGAATGGCTTCTGAATCAATTATTTCAATGTACGGGGAGTTGGGAAGATCTAGTGATTGTCACGCAAAAGGTTCAGGAGAAAATGGCATGGTTCAGCAGGAAAAACATTACTCGGGAATACTATTTCTGCAACCAACTCCTACAGTGACCATAACAACAGATGCCTCACATATGGGGTGGGGCGCTTACATGGGCTCTCTAAAGATAAGAAGGATATGGAACAATTAGAATGCAGTACAACACATAAATTGGCTGGAACTGAAGACGGTTTGGTTAGCCATGAAAGCATTTCAGAAACACATTCACAGAAAGACGGTTCTAATTCCGACAGACAACACACCTGCAATTTTCTATAATCAATAAACAGGGTGGGACACAATCACCCCCTCTAGATTGTCTCAACATATCTGGAAATGGGCAATCCAGAGAGACATAGAGATTCAAGCAATTCACTTACCAGGGAAGGAAAATTGCAAGGCAGACAGGTTGAGCAGGTTGGCTAAGGGCTTCCACAAATGGTAATTAAATCAGGTGGTACACAGTATTTTCAAAGCATGGAGAACCCCCATTAGTAGATCTGTTTGTGACCCCATGAAACGCAAAATGCCAAAACTTTACATCCAAACTACCATACCCACAATCTCATTGGAATGCCCTTTGAATAGACTAGTCAGGAACATCTCCTTACGCTTTTCCACCATTTTACTATTGCACAGAGTAATCAACAAATGCAAGAAGATCCACATGACGCTAATTCTAATAGCACCACAAGAGGCAAGACAAGCATGGTATTCAGAGCTCATAGCATAGGGGAATATTCAACACCTGGAAAAAGACAAGACTTGCTATCCCTGGGGAAAGGGAAGGTTCTACATCCAGAGCCAGAATATTTCAAATTAGCAGCATGGCTTCTACTACCAAAAGACACATTAGCAGTTTAGAGAAGTCAGAAAACCGCTAACAAGGAAATGTTATATGGCAAAATGGAAAAGATGTACAATATGTTATAAAATTAACAATTGATGAAAAAAGATTACAAAGTAGAAACAGTTCTGAAATATTTAACATGGTTAATACAAGAAGTACTTACTTATGCTTCTTTAAAAGTTAATTTGGCTGCGATAGTGACTTCTACAAGAGGTCAAATAGGAAAAAGTTATTTCACATCTCTAGTGGTAAAACGATTCCTAGAAGGAGCGAAGAGGATAGCACCACCGAATAGGGTTCTAGCCCCTACAGTGAACCTAAATCTACTTCTTACTCAACTCATGGGTAAACCATTTGAGCTGTTACACAATGCAACTTTGCAAATGTTAACATTAAATACAGCTTTGTAGTTGTGATTACTTCCTTATGTAGAGTAAGTGATTTACAGGCAATCACTATTCAAGAACCCTATGGCCAGATACATAAAGACAGAATTGTCACCAAAGGTGGTCTCTCAATTTCATATTAATTAATCTATTCAAATACCAAGTTTCTTTCAAAACCCAAAAATGCATGCAGAGAAGCCTATATACATTAGATACACGATGCTGCATCATATATTACCTAGAGAGAACTAAACTTGTTAGGAAATCTCAGCAATTGTTTGTTGCTTTCTTAAAAAATGTTAAGGGTAAAGCAGAATCAAAGAACACAGTTTCAAGCTGGATCGCACAAATAATCCAATTATGTCACAAAAATGCAGGAAAAGCATTACAGAGAGCTCCAGGAGCGCACTCTACACGGAAAAAGGGAGCATCAGTAGCATTTATGTCCAACACACAGTTACAAGAAATCTGCATGGCAGCAACTTGGGCTTCAGCACATACTTTTACAAAACATTATTGTATTACATACAAATGAGTAAAGAACCTCAGGTAGGACAAAGTGTGCTTAAACATTTATGTTCAAATCAGTATCCATCTTCAACCCAGCGACCACAATAACGGAAAACAGCTTTAAAATCAGTGCACAGCACGTGAATACAGAAAAGATTCACACGGCCAAACAAAAAGTTTCTTACCAGTAGGTGTAGTTTTGCAGCTTGAAGATTTTCTGGATTCACATGCAACCCAGTGCCTCCACCAAGAAGATGGATAGAAGAAGGGGAAAAATGAATCTGTAGACTGCAAACTGGGGTGGAGATATCCAGAGGAAGTGGAACAACATCACAACAAAACACCAAATGGTATTTCCGTCGACACCCAAAAACAACAAAACAAACATAGGGATAGAGGATGGACAAAAGAAATTAGGATGTGAACTATTAGATAATCCAGACCCATCCTCTAGATGGCGGAATAATAGACAGCATGTTGATAACTACCCCTACAGTTAAGAAACTTTTGTTTTCGCTGGTGTCTGATTTATCTGCTATTGTTAAATATAGGAACAGTGCATGACAAAGACAAGTATTTGTTCTCTCAGTTGTTTATTCTTTCTCTAGGCAGCAAAACAAATGTACCCTCCACCACAAACACAATATTTTTATCTTAATTTAGATGTAATATGCTTGATAAAAGATCGTTCTAAACCAGTGCACAAATTGTCTTAAGCTGAATTTGAAAGCTGTTTTTTTAATAGCTATGTCTACTATGAAGTCAGCCAGATACTGGTGCTGACTATTCACCTTACTTAACTATACACAAGGCAAAGAAGTATTTAGAACAAATCCAACATTTATTCCAAAGGTACTCCT
This sequence comes from Pleurodeles waltl, assembly GCF_031143425.1. NCBI lineage: Eukaryota > Metazoa > Chordata > Amphibia > Caudata > Salamandridae > Pleurodeles > Pleurodeles waltl. The sequence goes on from NC_090442.1 coordinate 640,576,382, forward strand.
GTGTATTTTATATATTTACCTTTCTAAAATACCCTGAATGAAATGGTGTTACTTACCTTCGATTTTAGAAATGTAGCCGAACTGCATGCAGCAGACAAGTAGTGCTAGAATGACAAAATACTTGTGTGGCACTTTCACCACAAGGTGTACCAATCATTAAAGAAGCCCTAGCAAGATCGTTTACAGAACCATGCCACTTTGTTATTATTAGCCAGTAGACCTTTGGAGAGATTCTATATAACTCACTCAGCAAGAAAGAAAGGACCCACATTTGAATTTATTGGAAATGTTTTCATTAATGACAAATGTTAGCCATACAGTTGCAAAGTGATCACCAGTTGACATGTTCACTAAACGTTATGTAGTTGTTGGGGCCAGATATTATTAAAACATTTTTTTGCCACTACTCACTGATGCACAGCATGTGAATATACAATGAGTTCCTGCTGCAGAAGAAACTAGTTGTTTACCTGTAACAATAGTTTTAAAGCTTGGAATTGTTCTAGACTTAAGTGACCAACCTTCCCCGTGAACGAGAATCAGTGCTAAAAAAAATAAATTCTCTCGTAGCGTATCTCCATTCATGGTCATAACACTGAATAGTCCTACCCACGTGCGGAAACCCCAAAGCATTTCTTCACAATATATCTTCTTAAGTGTAATGTTTGCCTTTCTCCAGGAAGGCCTGCAGAGTCACATAAGAGTGAAAGATATTATGCAGCCTATAGGACCAGGCTACAAAGACCCAATTCTTCGTCTTATATTCAGAAAAAGGGGCCTGGAGAATTATAAATGTGTAGAATGTTATGATGTTTTGGTAATACAGCATAAATGCCTTTAGCAAACCTTTTTTTGACAGGCTAGAGAGACAAATTAAAGCAGGAGAGTGTCAGCTGTCATTATATGAGGTAAAAATAGAGTCTAGAGGCACTGCCTTTAAGAACCTAGAGACCACCAGTATCCCATTATGCTCAGCAGGTGGCTGCTCCTTCAGTTCTTTTTTCGGGCTCATGCTGACAGGATCCTGGATCATTGAGCTCATCCTTTTTAGGCTTTTTCTCATCAAAACATTCCAGTAGAATTTGGTGACAACACTTTTATTCAACGGTTTTCATCTCTCCTTGCCTTTTTCTGTTTTTTCCAGACAGCAAAGGTGTTATGTCAAATAAAATGCCTTCTTTATTTGACAAGTGCCCATACTGTGGGAGGAAGAAGGCCAGAACAGACCCTCATGAAGTCTGCACCATCTGCCTTCCAGCATCTCATGTTCCTGACTCTTGTTATCAGTGCAGGAACTTTTCGCGACACACCTTACGAGAAAGGGAGAAGATTCGTCTCCATGGGACTGAGAGATGGCAGCATCAAGCGCACACGGGAGGTGGGTCCTCAGGACGAGGCAAAGGTCAGTCTTCCACCAGATCCTCTGAAGGACGTGGGCTGCTGAAAAGAGGATTTGTGTACAAAAATGACATTGGTCCTGGTTGTCATTGAGGGGGTTGACGTCGAGGCAAGGTACGGCTCCTATTTGTTTGCCATCAAGAGCTGGGTCAACGTTGAGGAAACATCGTCGTCGAGGCAATACCAGTGGACGTCGAAGGCCCATACACTGTGGACGCGCAGACTGAGGCTTACGTCGAGGAGTATCTCTTCAGAAAGGAGTGGATTGTGTTTGAGGAGGTCAATGTCGAGGAGCAGATCAACATCAAGGCTTCATAGAAGAATGTCAAGTCTGAGTTTTTCGACATTGAGGGGACACCAGGAGACAAGGAAGAAGAATCTATTAATCTCCAGAGTCTCACTATTATGGAATGTATTTTTCTTCTTCCATTGTGGTACCATCTTCATTTGTCTCCTCCACCTACTCTACCTCACCCGCCTCCATCTCCATCACCACAACCAACATTTCCTCCTCCATCACCACCAACAGTGCCCCTACAACCTTCCAAGAGGTCCTGGTACGGGGGTGTCCAAACTTAATATACAGATGTCGGTACCTACACCCTCCATATCTCTATAATTGGAGATGCTACACCAACAGACAGCCTCAAGACCACTACTACCACTGATCCCTGGCCTCCTAAATACCGTCCTCTGGATCCAGATCCTCTAGTCCTCTGAACTGATCCGCCTACTGTCTCTTTGGTGATCTTAGCAACTAAAAAGCACTGTTCCACTTCTCCATCATCCTCTGTCTCTCCTGATAAGGAGAGTAAAAAGCTGCACTCAGCGGGCTGCAAAGTCTGCAGCACTGCCGCAACAACAATGAAAGCAGCCAGTGCAACCGCTCTCCTGGGCAGATATGACAAAGCCCTCTGGGACTTCTTCACTTTGCAGAACATCTTCCCAGAGACAAAAGGGAGGATTTTATGGAGATGGTCAATGAGGGCGCAATTGTCTCCAATCAGGTGATGAGTGCAGCAGCGGATTCTTCCCTTTTAGCCACACATGAATACTGTCACAGAGCGGCCTTTAGGGGGACATTTTTGGCTCCTTTAAACATCCCTCAAGCCGAAGTCCCAGCAGCGAATCCTGAACTTACCTTTCTCTGGTGCCACTCTCTTTGGAAGTCACACTGATGATGAGATGGTGAGAATGAAAAGTGAAATGAAAACCCTGAAAGCTGTGTGTCTAGAGAGACCAAAATAACCAAGAAAATCTTTCAGTCCCTACCAGTGCCGTTTTTACCCTCACTGGGTTCAAACCCCTCAGTGGTACTAAGGTCATTCTCAGCAACCACACCAACATACCAGCAGCTGTGAAAGCAGACTAGAGTACACTCTACCCAACAGCCTGCTCAGTGGGGTAAACAGGCAACTACATCCAAGCCATGAGTCCTTCCTTTACCCTCTCCGTTAGAGGGAAGCATTTCTCATTTTCTGGCAAAGTGGCAAAACATCACACAAGATGCCCGGGTCTGAATATTGCGCAGCATGGATATTGGCTGAGGTTTACCAGCCCACCACTGTCCATACCTCCAAAAACAGACCAATTTCCGTCTCCCATTGCTATGGTCAGAAGTCAACACCCACTTAAAGAAAAAAGGCGGTGGAAGCCGTTCCTCACAGGGCACAGGCATTTACTCCAGGTTCTTCCCGGTGAAAAACAAAGACAAGATCGAATTCAGACCCATACTAGACCTCAAAGTAGCACAAAAGTGGATTCAGGAAGAAAAGTTCCAAATGCTGGCATTACATCAGATCTATCCCCAACTACACCAGGAAGATTGGCTTTGCTCTAGTGACCTCCAAGATGCATATATTCATATTCCAATCGACAGAAAGCATTGAAAATTCCTGAGGCTCCTTGTGGGGCAGGACCATTACCACAGTACTTCCATTTCACCTATCAGCACCCAGAACATTCTCAAAGTGCATGACAATAGTTTTGGCCCATCTCAGGAAGCACCAAATCTTTGTTTACCCATACCTAGACGAATGGCTCATAGAGGCGTCAACTTCTCAAGAAGCCCAAAGCTAAATTTAAGTGGACCAGCGATCTCTTAACGATTGGGGCGTCAACCAAAAGTCCACACCCACTCTAATTCAGACGTTACATTACTTGGGAGCCTCCATCTACACCATTCAGGCAAAAGTGTGCCTTCGGAGGAGAGACCCGTATCGATCCTTCAGAATTGTCACTCTCTCATGGAGATATCTCATCCAACAGTGAGGGCAGTGTCATCTCTTCTTGGCTTGATGGCCTCCTGCATCTTCCTCACTCCAAATGCTCCAAGAATGTCTTGCGGCCCAGTGAGACCAACTAACGGGCAACTGTGAGGACAGGATCAAGCTTTTCCTTCATTCAAAACAGTCCCTGAAATGGTGGTACTCTCCATCCAATCTCCTGCAAGGGATGTCTTTTCACCAATTGGTCCCCTCGCAAACTATAGAAGCATCACTACTAGGATGGGGAGCCCACATGGATCACCTCCAAATTCAGGGCACGCGGTCTCAGAGAGAGATGACCTATCACGTCAATTTTCTCGAGCTCCCCGCAGTTCATCTAGCGCTCAAAGCCTTTCGCCCATCGTGCACGACCTAGACCCTGCTTGTTCAGGCGGCCAATGCAACCACCATGTACTACCCCAACAAGCAGGGGGCAATGAGGTCTAGGCCCTTGTCACACGAGGCCCAGGTGAGTTGGAAGTGTCCCATACCCAGAGACTTGAGGATCACAGCAACTCACCTCCCCTATGTCCAAAATGCTCAGGCAGAAGCTCTCAGCAGAGTTCTGGAAGAAAACCACAATTGGATCTTGCACTACGATGTCATATAAACCATCTTCCAACTCTGAGGCACTCCAACCAACAACTTTTTTGCCACCGCAGAAAACAAAAAATGCTGCGGCTTTGCCTCAAGGTACTTCCTACCTGGGACGCTGGGGAATGCCCTATGGATCGGCTGGTCCAATAGATTTCTTTACACCTTTCCATCGATTCCCTTGATGTCCGCAGCCAAGATGGTCCTCGTAGCTCCGTAAAGGCTGTTCACTTACCTGCTTCACCAGTCACAGCGTCCACATCTTAGGCTGCCCTGCAGAACAGACCTGCTAACAAAATTAGGAGGACAGATCGTTCACCCCAATCTCTCCTTGGCTCCATGGCACTGCAGTACAGACATTTGAATCTGCCACAAAACTGCATGGAGATCCTCAAGGAGGCTAAGCAGACTTCTACCCCTTCCGCATATGCCTTCAAGTGGAAGAGATTTTGCATTTGGTATTCCTCCAAGAATTTGAACCCTACAACTTGCCAAGAAGATATCATTCTTCCATAACTGCTACACTTGGCAATATCTGGCTTGCAATACTCTTCCATAAAGGTTCTCCTGCCAGATCTTACTGCCTACAGAAAATGTCCTTCACAAACCTCTTTTTTTCAAAATCCATTTAATTAAGAGTTTTCCAGAAGGGTTGAAGGTGGCTTTCCCTCCCGTTAGGCATCCATTACCTCCCTGGGAACTTAGCATAGTTCTTTCACGCCTTATGCAGGATCCTTTCAAACCCATTCACAAAGGCTCCCTGCAACTTCTTTCTTGGAACACAGTTTTCTCATACCAATAACATAAGCCTGCATGATTAGTGAGATCCAAGCACTATATTCTCACGAACCATACAGTCTTCCACCCTAACAAAGTGAGTGTTAGAAAGTCACTCTTTTTGGCATGGTTACCACCACTTTTTGCCTGTTAACAGTGTGATTAAACTGTTTGTACTGGGATCCTGCTAACCAGGACCCCAGTGATTGTGTTCTCTCCTCTAAATTGGGTGCCTTGTTACCCTTTTCACCCCAAAAATTGGCATACTGGTGCATCCCTCTAAGTCCCTAGTATATGTTACTTAGGTACCCAGGCCACTGGTACACCAGGGGTCCCACGTGGGCTGCAGCATGTATTATGCCACCCATGGGAGTAACGGTATTTGCAGGCCTGCCATTGCAGCCTGTGTGAAAAGACACATGCACCCTTCCCACTACTGGTCACTGCAAGTCACTCCTGTGGTAGTTCCTCTTGCCCCCAGAGGGCGAGGTGCAGGTTCCTGTGTGTGTGGGCACTCCTGCATGAGGAGAGGTGCCCCTATGAACTCCAACTCCAATGCACTGGACTTCGTAAGTGCAGGGAAGCCATTTTGCTCGTGTACTGGTCCAGCTACATAATGATAACTCCGATCCTAGGCATGTTTGGTTTCAAACATTTCAGAATCACCCCAATACTAATGCCAGTATTGGTGGCATTATTCCGTGCACTCTAAGGGCTTCTTAGAGGATCCCCCAGCATTGCTTCTACCAGGCTTCCAGGCCTTTGGGGCAGCCCACGCTGCTGCAGCCCCTCAGACAGGTTTCTGCCCTCCTGCTGCTTGACCAGCTCAAGCATGGGAAGGCAGAACAAAGGAGTTACTGTGGGAGACGGGATGCAACACCTTCTCTCTTGGAAATAGGTGTTACAAGGTTTGGAAGGGGTAACCTCTCCATGCCACTGACTTGCTTTGAAAGGCGCATTTGGTTCCCTCCTTCCATAATCTGGTTTGTACCAGGTCCCTGCTCTGGAGAGAAACTGCACAAAGAAGAGGGGAGTGACCAATCCCATGTCTATCACCCCCCCCCCCACCCGCCCCCCAGGGGTGGTGCCCAGAGCTCCTCCAGGTGGCCACTTGATTCTGCCATCTTGAAAGCAAGATGTGCACAGACCCCTGGGAGCATCTGGTTGGTCAGGACATTTGACTGACGCCAGTGACTCCCTCTGATAGGTGGTCACCCTGCAGAGTGACCAAACGCCTTGTTAGGGCTATTTAGGGACTCCCTTGCGGGTGTCTGCGGCGTGCAAGACTCCACCAGGACTCCTCTGCATCCACCTCTTCTGCTCCTGTCCACCGGAACCACTGCTGGACTTCACAGGAACCAAACAAGTCTGCAACTTACGAGACAACCTCGCCTTGCAACATTGTTTGTCCGTCTCCTTCCAGCAATTTCAACATTTCCACGGCTGTGCATCATCTGGGGTCGGCAAGGCTTCAGCTGCACCAATGAAGCAAGAAGGAATCTCCCTTGGAGTGAAGGAGTCACTCCCCTGCATCTGCAGTCACCTGAGGCAGCAATGTCTGGCTGCTGGGATCAGCTCTCCACAGGAACTATGTGGATCCTCCAACAAGGGTGGTGATTCTGCGTGGTCATCTTGCTCCTCTCTGCTTTCTTTCCAACTTGGGAGACTGTGAGCCCTTGCCTCTCCTTGCATTACAGAATCCGTGTGCACTGTGACTCTTGCAACATCCAAGGCTTGTTGACTCCTGCTCGGACGGATCTTCAGGCTCCATGTAGCCCTGGCCTCCAGCACTTTATCCTTGCTTGGACAGTCTGTGTTTATGCTGCTCCAGTGACGATGGACTCCTCTGCAGCTGTGCTGACTGGGTCTTACTGCAACTTACTGTGCCTACTGCCAGTGGGTTGCCTGTGGGGGTTACGACTGCTTCTGCTGGCTCTCCTGACTGCTGAGGGTCAGTCCGGACTCCCCTCCAAGGGTTGAGTCTCCTGACCTTACCGGTCCTCTTCTTCTCTGCAAATCCTCTTCTGCTTAGATTTGCGTCTGCCAAGGCTTGTTGGTGGTCCTTCTAACCAGTGACCTGAATGTGACCCTTGCGACTGTCGTGGGACAGCTTCTACACAACTCCAGGAACTCCTCTTCAGCTCCTGGGCTGTACAGCTGGCCTTCATCATCCACCGTCGACCCAGTTCTTCATCCACAGAAGGGTGGGTAGTGGCTCCTGCCCCACCTGGACACTCCTGCATGGACTGGACTCTGTCCCCTTTTTTTTGCAGGTCCTCTTATACCGGAATCCACTGTTGGGTTCCACTGGATTGGTTCTGTTCTTGCAAAGTTCCTTTTCCAAGGTTCCAGGTAATTTACCTCAGTACACCTGATTGCTGGGTGTCATCTAGGTACTCACCTCTTATGGTTCCGAACTCTCCCGGCTCCCTTTTAACTTTTCCACATCCTTGGGTGGTGGACCTAACTTCGCATTCCACTCCACATTTTAGTATATGGTTTGCCTCCCTCCCTCCCCGCCACCCACCTCTACTATAGTGCACTAGCTATTTTCTGCTATTTCTTGCCAATACTTGTCATTTTTCACTGCTGATTCCTAATATTTACCATGTATTTATAGTGTGTACGTACCTCTAATTGGGGGACTGCCTATAAGTAATCTAGTTCAGTGTTACTGTAATAAAGTACCTTTATTTGTGCAACACTGTGGCTCCTTTCATGTGAGATAAGCTACTGTGACTACTGTGGTATTGCAAGTGCTTTACACTTCTCCTAGATACGTCTTGGGTGCTCACCACAGCTACTGCCAGAGAGCCCTAGCTTCCTAGTTACTGTCTCACTAAAATAGGTGTTGCGTGGACCTGGTTTAAGGGGCCAACACCATAGGTGTCCACCATACACCAGGCCAGCTTCCTACAGTTCCTACAAATTCCTCACTAAGATTATATCTGACTTCCATGTCAACCAGACCATCCCATTACCAACATTCTTTCAGAATACTTTTTCCTACTTCACCTGAGAGAACTCTTCATTCCCTGGATGTGAGGAGAGTTTTGAAAATGTATCTTAATAAAACAAGTGATATCCATAGATTGAACCAATTGTTTCCAGTCCGTACAGGGTTAGCCACCTCAAAGCAGTCCATTTCTTGATGATATTTTCCTGCATTCTCTTGTGCTATCAAAAAGTTAACAAAACACTCACAGCAAGATCAGGTTTTCCCTTCTCTAGTGGTAAAGCGGCTTCTGCGGCTTTAATGAGGAGCATCCCTATAGCCGATATTTGTAAGGCAGCCACATGAACATCTGTTCACAGCTTTACCAAGCACTACTGCTTGGACTCGGATGCTAAAGTAGGACCTTCCTTCCTCAGAAATCTCTTTGCTTAACTTCTCATTCCTCCGTCTTCTCCACCGCTCTTTATAGGTATGGGCTTGCTACTTTATTCAGTACTTATGACTATCAGTGGACATCCCCTACTAGAGAAGGAACATTTTCTTATCTGTAATTCCAGTTCTCTCATAGGGGAATCTCAGTTGAAGTCATAAGCAACTCTCCATCCTCCCTGGTGGAGTGGACAAAGGTACATATATTACATACATACATTCAAACATCTCCTCAAGGAGAACGGAAGCAACTTCCACCTGCTGAGCATGATGGGTTACTGGTGGTCTCTAGGTTCTTAAAGGCACAGTCTCTAATTTTAACTCCTGTAATGGCAGCCTGTGGGGATACACTGTCCTGCTTTACTTTGTCTCTACTCTATCAAAAAAGGGTTTTTGAAAGGTAATTCATGCTGTTTTATCAGAACATCATGACATTCTATACATATATAATTCTCCTGGCCTCTTTTGTTGTCTAAGATGAAGAATTGTGTCATTGTAGCCTGCTTCTATAGGGTGCAAAGTATTTTTCACTCTTAGGTGGCTCTGCAGGCTTTCTCAAAGAAAGGCAAACATTACACTTTAGAAGATACATTGTGTAGAAGTGCTCTGCCGACCCCACATGTGGCCGGAACTATTCAGTGCTAATAACTTCAGTGGAGATTCCCCTACAAGAGAACTGGAGTTACAGGTAAGAAACTGTTCCTTAGTCATTACGTATTAAGACTTGTATGACCTGCTTCCAACTCCTCTGATTTAGAAGTGTTTGCAGAAGATTAGGCTGAAGCATGCATGTCTGTAGTTCTGTGGGAATTGTCTTTTTTTTTTTAAATAACCTAAAACAATGGCTCCCAGTACGTTTTTTTTTTTTTTTTTTTAACTATGATTTACAGAGATGTTATGGATGTTCCCTAGATAAATGTTTGTGAAATAACATGTTTGGCACATATTTAACTCAAGGAGAACGCATATAAAGACATGGTATTCAGTTCTCAACAGTATTTTATTATTATAACTACATTATGAGTTATATGTAAATGTTAAAGCCCCAAGTCATTTTTTGTGACTTTACAGTCACCAAAGACTATGAGATGGTCTCAAGGAGTACCATCCCTGAACCAAGAAATATCACCTTGAAGCATGATACACTTAGAGGGCACAGTGACTAAATGTCTAAAGAATCAATACCCCAGAGCTTTATAAGACTTGACAACAAAGAGGATGTGACCTTGAATAACAAACTGGCAGGTGCAATTTTCTGAGGCGCCTATAATGAAATCCTGTAGTAGTCCTAAATGACAAGATAGTGTACCTGACCATCTAATGCGGGCAGCAATCCTATTTCCTCCCATCAATTCTCTGACTCCTTTGTGTGAGGCAGCTCTCTAGCCAGGAAGGTGGTCACCCCGCCATCCCCCCCATGTGGTTGAGTTGGGAGGAATCGTGTGCCTGGAGATCTCTGGCAGTGCTCGCCTCAGTGTTGTCATTGACAAGTAACGTGTTCATTGGCCTTAAATGATCCTAGAGAAGCTCTAGGCAATGGAATGATGAGGTGAGAGTCCTCAATAGTGCTGATTCTCCGAATGCTCCAGGCCTCAAGTAGCTCAGTATTTTTATGCTTGTGCTGGCACCTTTCAGTAGCTTAGGTTTCTAGCTCTTTTCTTCATACTCTCATACATGTAGTTGTGAGTGGTATTCTATGTATTAGTTTTTGGGGTGTTCTGTGTCTTGTATTGCCCCTGAAGTTTTGGGGGTGGCATCATGGGTTGCACAATAGATACTTCTGGGTTGAAAGTGTATGGTGGGGTGATAGGCTGTTCATTAGGGTTTACTTTTGGTGCCGTTTCTGAAAGTCTGAGAAGTTGGAAATAAAGCACTCACTGCGGTGTTTGGGTTGGTGTTGGGTTAGCGCAAATCTGGGTATATAAACAATAAGTTATGTCAGTGAATAGGCCTACAGTCAGAAGAGAAAGAGACCTTGGAATGCAACAATTTTATTAAAGAACTTTGTTCTAGTTTCTCCATTAACAGCATGTTCAGTGTCAGTGAGTAGTGAAAACATTAACATTTCTAAATCCAAGAGGAATTTGAGGCGTAATTGAGGCTTAGTTTGGCCTAAGCCAAGAAAACACAGTTCTAGCCATGACAGTATTGCAGTCTCAATTACTACATGTTCATACTACTAAGCAAATAATATTTAAGCTAAACTTGATTATAGTCATGTATCCCACTACTATATGTATAATTCTGATAGAGACTTCTAACCCCAGATTCCTCAACTTTTGAATATTCCCTTTGCATCAGACTACATCTGTTCAGCAGTACCCATGTCTGCTGGTAGTTGGTGCCACGCATATCCGCACTTACACCATTCCGCTCCGGAAATGACCTGCAACCCTATAAAGGCACCACTCCCTCATGGTGTCAGTTCCTTTCTTTCAGTGCCACAAGATGCAAATCTGGATCTCTCTTTGTTTCTCGAAGATATTTACGTTAAAAAAACTGCAGAGCAAAGCTTCTCTTTGCTAGTATAAAAATCATAGTATCTGTACTATGTGGCTGCGAATGATAGGTGAAATATTGTTTCATGTTGTTAACTTATTTAATTGACTTTGTAACAAACTTATTCTGGTCTGAGCCTGCAATGTGAGAGTACAAACATAGTGGCAGTTCATTGGGAATTTACTGGTTCAGTTACTATGCACCATTGAGAACTGAGGCCAGTCTACATATTTACAAGTATTTTGTTCCACGTTTGTTTTCCCCGGTTGCTCGCCAGTCACACAGTACAACAGAAAAGGTATATTTCCCATACAAAATTCTGGTTCACAAAATACATACTGAAATGTATAGGAATACACTCAATGTTATGCACTAAAACTCAACATTGGCACATGTGAAAAAAGCACATTTTGTTTTAAAAATCCCTAGTACAATATGATGAACAAAATTCAACAGTGTGCTCAGCGGCTGAGTCTTGTAAAAACAGAAACTATTTTACTCATCTTGGTAAGTGTGTGCAGGTCTTAATGTACCTCAGAGGAATGAAAAAAACATACATTTATCATTACAACATTTACGTAGTACACAAAGATTATGATATAGGAGAGGCTGATTTGGCAACTGTCTCTGTATGTACTCGGCTACAGCACGTGTTCCTTCACACTAAGTTTTTACGGGAGTTTATAATGGCCATGGCCTATGATCACATGGCGTGTCTGTGTGCCTCCAACCAGGAGACCTGTCTGGTAGCCCAGCTAGTATTAGATGGTTTGTGTGTCTAAGCATCCATTACCCACAGAGGGAACGTTTTCCTGTGCTACCAAGTTTTTATGCACTCAGTCACACACAGCACTACTTGCACCAAAAGCTCACAGCACCTCACTCTCACACAGTCCTGCAACAACTGACACAACAGTCTGCACTCATCTAACACCACCACAGAGGTCTACTGCATGACAAAGCCCCAGACCTACGTTTCCTCATGTGTCGTTCAAGCTCAAAGTCTCAGTGGCATGACAAAGCCCCAGACCTACGTTTCCTCATGTGTCGCTCAAAGTCTCAGTCCTCTTCACCCTAAGCAACACTTCTCTACAGACCATCTGGACTGCTCGCCAAATTCACCGACCCACTCACCGCTTGCTCCCCACACTAGGAATTGCATCTTACTCTGAGACTTGAACTTACAGCTGGAAGACCATACTGACTGAAACTCAAAAGCGCTTATTGAAGACCTTGGAAGCCTGGCTTTCATCCTACAAGTAAATAAACCTACCCACAAGTGCCAGTCATCTCCTGGAGTCTATTTTCACCACCGCCGACAATATCTGTCGACAAGCCAACAACAGTGTCCTGGACAGACCACGCTCTTGTCAATTTCAGCATCCCAGTCTAGCACACACGCACCAGGCTAGACCAGCCTGCCTACACTGGAGCAGCATCCATGACTGGAGCAACTCTCAACATTTACCGACCTGTACACAGCAACAGACTTCCCAGAGCCATAAAGAAGTTCAACAAGAATCACCTCCTCCGCCGCCTTTCCGGCCTCCCTCAAACACAGAAATAATCCAAGATCTGGACCCCTGACCAGTTGTTACACGGAGGAACTCAGACTGATGAAATGCTCCTGCAAATAAACTGGAGTGCAAATGGCTAGTGAGTTATGGCAATGCAGACAGGAGCACATTCAAATCCTTCCTGATATGCTGCCACCAAATTACCCTGGACCACCAAATCTGCTGCTCTAGCTGACCTCATCAATGCCAACACAAACAGGAGCAAATAAATCTTTGCCGTAATGAAGAATTTCACCTCCCCAGCAGCCACCTTCAACTTGATCACACCCTTGGCAGCAGTTTCTCTCATTTCTTCAGCAATAAAATGCTGTCCCGAGTGGAATTCAGGCCTCCTATATGCCTTTCTGCCCATACCACTTCTGCCCAGAGTTCTGAAGAAGATCAGGCAAGACCAGGCCCAAGTAATACTGTTTGCTCCAGACTGGGCACGAAGAGTCTGGTATGCCAAGCTATTGAGCATGGCCATAGTTCCTCCGATCAGACTGCCACTTCGAGAGCAGCAGGGGAGGGTCCTCCATCAGAACCTGTCAACTCTGCAGCTTCATGCATGGAGATTGAGCGGCAACAGTTTACATCTTTTGACCTGCCACCCGAAGTCCGTGACGTTATCTTGGCAGCCAGACATCCCTTAACCAAAACTGTATGCACCTGTATTTGGAAGGAATTCGTGGCATGGTGCATCAACAAATCTGTTGATCCTCTATCTGCTCCTCTTTCTCAAGTCCTTCTCTTTATTCTTTTCCTTGCCCAGCAGGGTTCCACCTTGGGCACTGTAAAGGGATATCTTTCTGCTATCTCTGCTTTCCAGATCCGCCTTCCTTATTTAATCTCCTATAGTTGGGAGGTTTCTGAAAGGCCTCACACATCTCTTTCCTCCTATCCCTTTCATCATACCCCAGTGGGATCTAAACCTGGTATTATACCTTATTTATACCCCGTTTGAGCCGCTTCACAACTGCCCTTTACGGCTCTTAACTATCAAGACTGTCTTTTTAGTTGCCATTACCTCTGCCCGCAGAGTAAGTGAACTCCAGGCTCTGTCATCTAAGCCACCTTTCCTGGCCATACATCCTGACAAAGTGATACTTTGCACAAGGGCTTCTTTCCTACCTAAAGTAGTGACACTCTTCCATGTCGGACAGACCTTGCCTACCTTTTATGCACCCCCACATCCCCCTCATGAAGAGGAGAGACTCTGCCGTCTGGACCCAAAAAGAGCGTTTGTTGTTCTACCTTGATCGTACAAAAGACTTCCGGGTGGACAATCAACTTTTTGTGGCATTTGTGGGTGCAAAGAAGGGGAAGGTGGTGTAGAAGAGGACCATTTCATGATGGGTACTCTTAGGCATCAAAATGTGCTACTCTCTGGCTACAAAGCAACCTCTGGAAGGTTTGCGCACTCACTCCACCAGAGCTACTGCTGCTACCACAGCGCTAGCACAGGGCGTTCCAGTCCTGGACATCTGTCTGTGGAAAGTCGTGAAAAGAAGCTGACATCAGCGCACCGGGGTGTCACCTATATACGACCGCAATGTCATCATGGCGAATACTATGCCAACGATGCCCACGGAGTCGACCGACGCCACCTGACGGCACGCAGAGGTACTGCTCGAAGAAAATTCTCCAGATACAGGCTGATGCCTGGGGAAATTCAAAGGTATGTAATCTGCAACTAGAATATGTCTCTACTTGATATATCGTTACCAAAGGTAAGTAACTTCTACTTCACTGTACACAGGGACATTTGCTGAAACCTGTTTAGTTATCTGTTTATTTGAGATTCTTTCTTTGAACTTCTTTTCCTGAGAGGAGTAGGTTTGGGACCTCCATGAAACAAACCGTGGCAAAGGTAGCACCGTTATCAATCACAAATGGTACTTGGTGACCATTCACCTCTCCACCCACATGTGGACCACTGTGGTCTACCTAGAACACTGAACCAAATGGTATGATCCTTCCCCTTTAGACACTAACATTGCGAATTAATCACATTTGGTGAAAACTTTGAAATTGACTATTTATAATTGGGGGTTTTTGCTGAAAACTGGAACTCTGCTGAAAGGGAGTCATTTTACTTATAATGTTTTTCTGCATCACTGGAGCTACATGCGAATTGCCCTTGATTTTGCATTGAAGTCTGTTGAGCCTGAGGCATTTTACTGTCTCTTCTGATTAGTATTCTGTGTGTCTGAGGAACAAAATCATTTAGATTTAATCTACATTCCTATTTCCAATTACCAATCTTCCCACAAAAATAACAAAATACTGTTTGTTATTTTTCAAATATGTGCACGGATTGCAGTCAAACTCACGTGATTCACACCGTAATCATCCAACTCCATTCTGTAGTTTCTGCACCATTCTTTTCTATTGTATATATTGGAGTCATACTCTTCAGCCAGTTGCTCAGATCTGACATGTAGATCCCACCAACATCTAGTCCCTTCTTTAATCAGAAATCTAAATTTATCTAAATTAAATTATATGAAACCAATTTCTCTAAGCTGATTGTAGACTGCAGAATTTCTCCAAAGTTGAGTTTCGTTTTAAGAAAGTAAATTTCTCTCCTCTCTGGTTCAGCTGGTTGAACCACAGTCACAAAAGTAATTGTAACTGTAACAACCATGTGAACACTAGGAGCTGCAATAATTGTACTCGGACCCACTACATTTTCAGGTGTAGCTGTAGTTATTGAAAATGTACTCGTACTTGTCTCTTCCACCTTCATATCTTGAGGTGGCCTGTGTTTGCAAATCATACAGAGGAGGTCTGATGTTTAGTCAGTAGTCAACAATTATCGTTCTTATTGAAAATATTTTCTTCATCTTTTCTGTTATTTTTATTTTCATCATTGTTGTCGTTAGCTTTTTTTTTATCCTGTTCATTGACAATTGCAGGATACACGCACAAGTTTAACATTGTTTCCCCTCTGCACGCTCTTTTCTGAGTGCCCAGTCTCGTTTCTAACCAGTGGCTTAACATTATGCCCAGAAAAATATGTAAACTTTTCCATCTGTTTTAGAACTCCCCATTGGTGGGGTAGGACAATGTTCCTATTGTGTAAAATTAAAAACAGTCTTACGGGTGCTTGCTCTATGAGTGAAATAATGTCCCTTATAATTATAACAGAACATGTCACTATAATTATTTTTTGTTTGATAAATATCTTCTTTTTCAAATACAGTAAAATTCTCTAGCTCAGAAAGCATAGAAGCAGCTGTTTTTTACATCCCAGTGATCAGAAACAATCCCAGGTGTTATCATATTGTTTTAGGAAAGTTTAAAAACATATGGAATTTGAAGAACCTCAGTTGGACCAAATATATCAAATGATACTTTATCCAAAAAAAGCCTGTCAGGAACTGGTATAGCTGATATGTTCACTGGAGACAAGTCTCAACAGACCTTATGTGAAGAAAAATGTGGATTTAGAACCTCATCCACCAGTTCAACTGCAGAGCGTTCAGGAAGGGAATGACTAAGTATCAGTAAGAAAAAGACGATGACAAACCCAATCCAAAGGAGAAAGGCAAGTAAAGTTAGTTAGAGCCACAGATAGCTCCATAGACATACAAAATAGTTAATTTTGAGCCAATATAGCAGCTTATGTGATCCTGACAAGGATGTTAATGGTGTCGCAGCAGAAGTGGATGATGCGTCAGAGAAGGAGTCATTGCAGCTGGCAAAATCAGTTAGTGCAAAAGCACTAGGTCTGCTGGGAAGGATCAGCCACACGTTGTAATTTGACATTATCAATGGAGACAAAGCAGTTTTTCTTTGAACCAGGCGCAGTGGTGGTAGATTAACAGTTCTGGTACTGTGTATTCCCAGGACTGGAAAATGTGCATGATATGAAGGACCAAACTCCTTTTTCACAGCAGTCTTTTCTTGCACTAGATCCCCAACTTTCGAAATCCAGCCTGTAGATGTTAGTGGTTTATCCCTTATTCCCGAGGAGGTGGCATAGGCAGACGCGTTTTCATCACGGAACTGTTGTAATTTCTGCTACAGTTACATGTTCATTTAAGTCAAAAGCTGTGTCTGCGGCCTCCGTGCCAGAGCTATCAAGATCTGGAACATACATTTGTGTCCTAAACAGCACCTCATATGGGTTCCTCCTCCCTGGAACCTTCTGGGTAGATTATTAAGTGTTGTCTGGACTCCATACAGGTGACTAAGCCAACTACAACCCGTGACTAATACTCTTGCTGCTAAGGATTGCTTTAAGTCTTGATTCTTCTGTTCCATTACAGTGCTATCCTCTGAATGGTAATGGGACAAGAAATGGAGGTGGACCCCTAATGATGCCATGGTGTCCGTAAATGCCCTTGAGGAAAAGGCAGGGCCCTGGTCCTAGTGGATAGTCGCAACTGCATATGTACCGATAAAGACTTGCAAATCATTAATAACAGTTCGAGCGGCAGCTGACCGTTGTGGCCATACCCATAGAAATCTGGAGCATGACTAGACAGCGGATAGAATATATTTGTGTGCCCCATCTGGTGTCAGGAGACCACAGTGGTCCAGGTACATACATTGCAGTGGTTTGTTTGAAATGAGAAGGGGTGCCTGCGGTGGGCGTTTGACGATGGACCCTTTTATTTGCTGACAGATGTCGCAGCTAAGGACATATTGTTTTGTCTGTTTGTATAGACCTGGGCACCAGTTGCATTTTTTAAAGTAGAGAAATAGTAGCCGCCACACCTGCATCCCAGAAGTAATTCTCTCGTGTGCTGCTTTAATCAATTCAGATCTCTGGTCTTGGTTGGGGGTCACACGATCACCCACCCCTGGTATTGTTACTAAGGCAGTATTTAGGCTAGTTATGCGGTGCAAGGAAATGCCTTCCTTGGCATGGTTACCTCCTGACTTTTTGCCTTTTTTTGATGCCAGTTATGATTGAAAGTGTGCTGGGACCCTGCTAACCAGGCCCCAGCCCCAGTGTTCTTTCCCTAAACTGTACCTTTGTTCCCACCATTGGCACAGCCCTGGCACACAGATAGGTCCCTTGTAAATGGTACCCCTGGTACCAAGGGCCCTGTTGCCAGGGAAGGTCTCTAAGGGCTGCAGTATGTCTTATGCCACCCTGGGGACCCCTCACACAGCACATGCACACTGCCTCACAGCTTGTGTGTGCTGGTGGGGAGAAAATGACTACGTTGACATGGAACTCCCCTCAGATTGCCATGCCCACCTCTCACTGCCTGTGGCATAGGTAAGTCACCCCTCTAGCAGGCCTTACAGCCCTAAGGCAGGGTGCACTATACCACCTATACCACAGGTGAGGGCATAAGTCCATGACCACTATGCCCCTACAGCACCTAAGCAAAACCTTAGACATTGTAAGTGCAGGGTAGCCATAAAGAGTATATGGTCTGGGAGTCTGTCAATTACGAACTCCACAGTTCCATAATGGTTACCTGAAATCTGGGAAGTTTGGTATCAAACATCTCAACACAATAAATGCACACTGATGTCAGTGTGGGATTTATTGTAAAATATCTTAGAGATGCCCCCTGAATACCGTTCTGACTCCTAGTGCTAGGCTGACCAGTTTCTGCCAGCCTGCCACAACCAGATGAGTTTCTGGCCACCTTTGTCACTCTATGGCGAGGAACAAAGCCTGCACAGGGTGGAGGTGCTTCTCACCTCCCCCTGCCAGAACTGTAACACCTGGCGGTGAGCCTCAAAGGCTCATGCCTTTTGTTACAGCACCCCAGGCCATCCCAGCTAGTGGAGATGCCCGCCCCTCCGGCCACTGCCCTCACTTTGGGCGGCAAGGCTGGAGGAGATAATGAGGAAAACAAGGAGGAGCCACCCACCAGTCAGGACAGCCCCTAAGGTGTCCTGAGCTGAGGTGACTCCTCCCTTTAAAAATCACCCATCTTTAGATTGGAGGACTCCCCAAATAAGAATTGGGAAGAGCCCCCCACCCCTCAGGGAGGAGGTACAAGGAGGGTCACCCTCCAGGACAGTAGCCATTGGTTACTGCCCCCCAGACCTAAACACACCCCTAAGTTTAGTATTTAGGGGGGGGGGGGGCCTTGAACCTAGGAAATTAGATTCCTACAACATACATCAAGAAGAAGGACTGCTGACTTGAATGCCCCACAGAGACGACAACTGACTTGGCCTCAGCCATACCGTCCTGTCTCCAGACTCAAAGAACCTGCACAGTGACACATCCGATAGGGACCAGCGACCACTGAGGACTCAGAGGACTGCCCTGAACCCAAAGGACCAAGAAACTCCTGAGACCAGCAGCCCTGTTCAAAAACTGCAACAACTTTGCAACCTTAAAGCAACTTTCAAAGAACTCTCTCTTCCCGCCGGAAGCGTGAGACTTCACACTCTGCACCCGATGCCCCTGGCTCGAGATCCAGAGAAAAAAACACTGCAGAGAGGACTCCCACGTGAATACCCTGAGTCAACCCCCCTGCAACCCCACAGCGACGCTTGCAGAGAGGATCCAGAGGCTCCCCCTGACTGTGACTGCCTGGTAACAAGGAACCTGACGCCTGGACCAAGCACTGCACCCGCAGCCCCCAGGACCGAGAGGAACCACTTTCCAGTGCTGGAGTGACCAGCAGGCGGCCCTCTTCCTAGCCCAGGCGGAGGCTGGCCAGAGAAAGCCCCCTGTGCCCTGCCTGCATCGCCTTAGTGACCCCCGGGTCCCTCCATTGCTTTCAATAGCAAACCTGACGCCTACTTTGCACACTGCACCCGGCCGCCCCTGTGCCGCTGAAGGTGTGTTTTGTGTGCCTATTTGTGTCCCCCCAGGGCTCTACAAAACCCCCCTGGTCTTCTCCCCGAGGACGCAGGTACTTACCTGCTAGCAGACAGGAACCGGAGCACCCCTGTTCTTCATAGGCACCTATGTGTTTTGGGCCCTCCTTTGACCTTTGCACCTAACCGGCCCTGTGTTGTTGGTGCGGTGACTTTGGGGTTGGCTTGAACCCCCAAAGATGGGCTGCCTGTGCCCAGGAGACTGACTGTGTAAGTGCTTTAATTACCTGAGAAACCTAACCAAACTTACCTCCCCCAGGAACTGTTGATTTTTGCAGTGCCCACTTTTAAAGAAGCTTATTGACATTTTAACTAAAACTGTGTGTACTACTGCTTTGAATCAAAGTTCTATACCTGTCTGTGTGAAGTACCTTACATTTTATGTACTTACCTCAAATCTTGAATCTTGTGGTTCTAAAATAAATTAAGAAAATATTTTTCTATATAAAAACTATTGGCCTGGTATTAAGTCTGAGTGTGGGTTCCTCATTTATTGCCTGTGTGTGTGCAGCAAATGCTTAACACTACCCTCTGATAAGCCTACTGCTCGACCACACTACCACAAAATAGAGCATTAGTATTATCTAATTTTGCCACTTTCAACCTCTAAGGGGAACCCTTGGACTCTGTGCACGCTCTCTCTCACTTTGAGATAGTATATACAGAGCCAACTTCCTACATTCGGTATGAGTATTTGGCAGTATATGCCTTTGGTAATGGCGTGCCGTCAGCTGCACCTTTCACATCAGTCAGTGTTTCATCATTCAGCCTTGTTCGTGACCGAGTAATTGCAGCAACAGAAGCTGTAACTATCACTGACTTTGCCCCTTCATCATCCAAGGTGTTGCCTGTAACGTGTATTCCTACAGATAGATGTCCTAATGTATGAACTACACTGGCATTGGGTAGCTTATCTTTCAGAAGCGCTTCTTTCCTCCCACAGTAACCTGTGTTTTATGGTGTTATCTTTTGATTCTCTGAACCCATTCTGACACCAGTAATGCAGGTATTTATTGAAGGACTGCACACAGTAGTACGAATCACAGACTATTAATGTTAATTGTTCTGGATCCATGTGTTCCAGTGCCATCACCAGAGCCTTAAGCTCTGCTAGTTCTGCAGTACAGTCCCCTAAGGTCTGTGTGTAAGTATTTTGTAGAAGGAATTCAACATCTTTCATGTAACCACTCACAGCCGAGCAAGGTGTGGAGTATTAGTGTTTAGTGCCTATGGCTGGTTGGGCTGAACCATCAGTCTAAATAATTGTTTGATATTGTTCAATAGGCAGTGTGTGTGTTCGTACTGGATATTCCATTTGGTATTGAAGGAGTTCTTGAGTTAGAAATTTTGGGGCGAAAATGCAGTCAGTAACTGTCAGCTGTTGCCCATTGAATCCAGCATCGATTGAATGCTTTCGCGTTTGTAACGCTGGCCTTTGTGAAAGCCTCAAGGGCTTGGATCGGAGAGGCAACAATTATGCCTTTCCCCTGAGCCAGAGGTCTCTCTTTAATAACAGTCATCTGAACAACAGTCAGAATCTTTCCTGTGGGAGCAAAGTGTTGTTCTGCTGTGGAGTATAGGTGTGATTTGTATGCAGTAGGGATGGTATCACCTTCATTAAATGTTACATAGATGAAGCCAGTAGCACCAGCAGTTACTCTTATGACCAAATGTGTTTTTTGCCCCTTGTGTGTAAGTCTTTTGCTGCAAGCATGTCTTGTTGCAATGCTCTAAGAATTTGTGTGTGTGTTCGACTGTCCAGTATTTTCTTGAAAAGTTGGGGCGTGTGAAATCATATAATGGTTTATTGTGTTGTGCTTAATCTGGTCTGTAAGTTCTGCCAAAGTTTAAAAGCCATAAAATGACTTGAGCTTTTTTATGATATTTGGTGGTTGCATCTGTGTGCACTTTTCTAGAAAGTGGGGCTCTAGGCTCTTGCCTTTATATGAAAGCTGGTATCCCAAAAATAGGACACTGAAAAAGGCAATTTTAATTTTCTTAAAATTTAATTTGTAGCCGAATTCGGCACATCCCACATCAATGTGGGCCTCCTTTTTTAGGTGGTAAATGAGATCATCATCCGTTAGGTAGATGTTGACAAAGGGCAACGCTTCCGGGTTAGTGTTGTGTAAAATTAATGTTGCACATGCTGAGAACAGCCCAGGACTGTACTTATAATGTTTTTATGTGGGAGCCTACAACATTTTTTCCGTGAGCCTAAAGTGCCAAATGCCGTTAAATCCCTGCTTTCAGGTGCTATATTTTGACAGAAGAAGCCGCTGGAAATATCCAACGTTGTTTTGTATTTTTTGCGTACTATATTAATGAGTGATGTGCTATGTGCATTTTAAATAGCAAATGTGCGTGTATGACTGTTTAAATGTCTGTAATCTAAGACTATTCTATATGAAGGGTCTGGTTTAGCAACGGGATATAGGGGATTGTTCATTGGTGAGGCACAGGGTTCAGTTACACCCTGGTACTCTAGATGTGCGAGAATCTCTCTCACCAGTGCTTTAACCTCCATGCTTAAAAGGGTATTGAGTTTGAGGCTATGGTTAGGACCTAATTGTTATTATGTGATAAGGAGAATCTTTATCCCACCCTACATGATTGTGATTCAGGGTGGGGGCTTGTGTGAATGTACAATCAAATACGTACAACTCTTTTAACTCTACAGGAACCAGGGGCGAGAAGGAAGGCTTAATAATCCCCAATGGGACATAACAGACAAAGTCTGGTGACCAATCTTTTTCAGCGAATAAAATGTCACAAATACCAGTTAATTGTTTCCAAAATATAATATCAATTGTGCACTCACTGTCTCCCTCTAATGAATTTTCATTTTTTACGCCCTATTGGGAGGGGAGGCGCGCATGTCTGCAGTCTCGACTTCTAAAAAGTCATCAGTTGTTTTCACCTCTAGATGTTCTTGAAGATTCCAGCAAACCATTGTGACCTCTGCTGTGCTGTCTAGCCGAGCCAGTGCCCTGTTCTTCAATAAAACTTTCATGTTTTTAGTGGCATTTCCTTCAGAAATAGCTGCCTCCTTCTTCTTTTTCAATTGGTGTTTTTGTTGTGTAAGTTTCTCTTGCTTTTTTAATTGGAACTTGTGATGAGTGTTGTGAATCTTTTTTCACTTTCATGTACTCTGTTCGTTGTTCTGATCTCCCACCTTTCTCACTACGTTTATCCAGTGAGTCCTGAAAGGAACGAGATTAGTATGTATCAGTATATTTATTTATTTCAGGAGTTTTTATATTATACCTGTTTCTTAAGGTATACCGTTCCTCAGTGGTCTCCGATTGTGAAGTATCTCCCCTGTTTTTTTAGATGGCTGTTTTTGTTTATCCCAGCGTTTTTTTAGAACCCTTAAGTCTGGCTCCCAAACTATCCCAAACTATACTTGAATATGTTTCAGCAGTACTTTTAGGCTGCTCACGTTCTTAATCCTGTGGAGGAACATCCCAGAGCAGAATGCGCACTGCCAGTGCTACCTCTTCCCCTTTAAGGTTGCTTAATATTCTTGAGGACACTGTAGCAAATTTGGCTATTAATTGAATCCCAAAATCCAGGGCCGGGGCAGCACTGTATTTATCTTGTATTTGTTTTAACACTTCCAGAATATTAGCAAGTGTTGGTGTACCGTGCACAGTAATGTATAGGGTGGCAAATACAGTGCTCCGGGTGGTGCAGTTATCCACCGGGGGAACCATCCCAAAAAGCAAGCACATAGAATTCTGTGTTTCTCCAGTATTGGATCTTTCATAGATTCACATGCTTGAATCATTCCCCGTCGTCGAGGTGGGAGTCCCTGGTAATTCAATAAAGCAGTATATATCTATATATCACTATCATAGGCTATAATGGCAATGAAAAGGTCAGTTTAATACCCTAGCCATGTCCTTTTTTTAAAAAGGACCAAACTTGACCTATAACCAATCAGGCGACAGCACCCCCTAGAACACTCCCAACAGAGGCTGAGTCCCTCAGATTTTCTACTGCACGTCGTGTGAAGGGAGTCTCTCTGAGCTCTGCTCAGTTCTTCAGCTTTTTATTCTTTTTTGGATCATCCAAGATTATATTTCCTGTTTCATATCTCTAACCCTGGCACTAATATGTTGGAGTAGCAGTAAACAAGGTAAAAGACTACATAAATATGTCTAACCTTTTTCTCAAAAACTCTCACGTTCTGAGAGATGAGGCTATTACTGGCTGGGATTACAAAATCTTAAATCTGTCACTAATAATGAGGACAGTGAGGATTCCTTCACTTCACAGGAGAGGTCAGAGGGAGACGTTGCGCCAGGCTGTCCGGAAGGCATGCAGAAAAGCCATAAAAAGACTTACCATGAGTCTTCATAAGGCACTTCTCACAAAAAAAAAATGGAAAAGACCCTAAACTTCCTCTTCAACTCTGACAATAAATCAGAGAGACCCTCATAATCTTACAATGGGGTGTCTGAAAACCGCCTGTAAAATCCTCATTCACAGGAATTACTGTGAGGTGGTTGATGACAATGTTGACTAGTATTACCTCGTCTACATAGGGCCTTGTCTATGATGGCCTCATCTACGATGGTCATCTATGACTGCCCCATCTATGATGGTCGTCTAAGACAGTCATCTACAGTGATTGTCCATGACGGTCGTCTACAGTGATCATCTATGACAGTCATCTACAGTGGTCTGTGATGGCCTCATCTACGATGGTCATCTACTATGGCCTCATCTATGACCTTTGATGATAAACTAAGGCCGGCACTTCATCCTGACCTGATTTCTCTCCTCTTAAGCGCACAGCTCCTAAATTCCATCAATCCAAAGATCTCAATGTTCCTCAGGACTGCAGGTGGATTCTCTCGAAGTCAAGGAGGAGGCCACAATAAGGACACGTAAACGTTAATGGGAAAGTTTCTGCCTGTGGCGCCAGAAAATCAAACCTACATCCTCTAAACTAGCATAATCGGGCAAATAACTATCCTATCTCCTTTCACTAGCTCAGTCACAGTTGGTACATGCGTCCGTTAAGGTACAGCTTACAGCATTATCAAGATATAGCTGTTCATCACATTTTTACTTTCTACTCCTGCAGAATCATCAAAAAATTCATAAAAGATTTATTCAGTGTTTTCCTACAGAAAGGGCTGCTTCCTCGGACTGGCCCCGGAACATAGTTCTATTACAAATCATGAGGAGTTAATTCGAACCCACTCTCAGAGCACACCTCATATTTCTCGCATGGAAGGTCGGCTTGTTATTGGCGCTCACCTCGATAAGTACGGTAGAGAAGATGCAGGCTTTCTCAACACAAGAGCCTTGTGGCGCCTCACAGGCAATTCAGTTCTTCTCTGAACCAATCCACAGATTTATTCCCATGGTTCCTTCAGATTTTGCCTCAATGAGCCTATAATATTTCAGACTTTTCTCCTGAATTCAGCATCACCAGCTGAGAGGTCTATTCATACTCTAGGTATCGAGTGATATCTAAAATCTTACATCGCATTAAACAATTCATGTGAACTGACCAACTGTTTGACTCAGAAAGTCACACTCGTAAGTGTGCTCCAGTCACAATGGCAACCATTGCTGAATGAATTTCAGCTGCAGTCCAGACCTGCCACTTCATCAATCCCCTCACAGAGAAAAGTAGGGTGCATTCAACTGGGGCAGTTCCACTTCATCTACCTTGTACCTCCGGCAAAGATGTAGTGATGCGACTTAGAAGAGTGTGCATTTTATTCATGCAGCATTATTACCTGAAATCGGTGCAGCGCAATCATACAGAAGTTGGATTGGTTTTACTATACCACTTATTTCATTAAGGGGAGCCTCTTTTGGTTCCATGTGTTTATGTATTCATGCAGATTTTAATGTAGGATGTGTACATATGGATCTCTGTGTGTGTGTGTATATATATATATATGTTCGATGGCATGTGTAGCTGCAGATACACATGCTGTGCACATCCCGCCATCTGGTGTTGGGCTCGGAGTGTTACAAGTTGTTTTTCTTCGAAGAAGTCTTTTTTCGAGTCACAAGACCGAGGGACTCCTCCCATTTCGACTCCATTGCGCATGGGCGTCGACTCCATCTTAGATTGGTTTTTTTCCGCCATCGGGTTCGGACGTGTTCCTTTTCGCTCCGTGTTTCTGGTCGGAAAGTTAGTTAGAATCTCGGAAAAATCGTCGGTATTGTTTGCGTTCGATATCGGGTTAGTTACAACAGATCGACACCGAATTAAGAAGAGCTCCGGTGGCCCTTCAGGGTTTTCTTCCATCCCCGTCGGGGCCTGGTCGGCCCGGCCACGTGTCTCTTCAAGGCTGATGGAATGGACCCCATTCCGCTTCTGACCAAAATGCCATAACAAGTATCCATATACAGATCAACATTTGGTCTGTAACTTGTGTTTGTCACCAGAACACAAGGAGGATACTTGTGAGGCCTGTCGAGCGTTTCGGTCCAGGAAGACACTCAGGGACCGAAGAGCAAGAAGACTGCAAATGGCGTCGGCGCCGACAGGACAAGAGCGTTTCGAAGAGGAGGAAGAAACATTCTCCACCCAGGAGTCGGACTCTGAGGAGATCGATCCCGAGGAAACGCCGAAAACCGCGAGTAAGACGTTGAAACCAAGAACTCACGAGAAAAGCGCTAAAGCCCAGGGGACGCCACCGCCAACAGGCCATGGCTTAACCCGAAAAGTAGGTGACCGTTCATCGGCACCGAAAAAGGGCGAGCTGGTGTCGAAGTCATCCGACTCCGGTCGAGATACCGGCACACAGCAATCTCGGGCCCGAGATAGTGGCTCAGAGAAGATTCGGCACCGAGACAGCGGCACCGAAACGGGTCGGCACCGAGAGAGCACGACGCCGAAAGTAAAAAAGGTTTCGTCGGAGCAGAAAAAAGCAGCCGAAAAGGTTTCGGTACCGAAATATCCGGCCTCGGTACCGAAATATCCGGCCTCGGAACCGAAAACAAGTTCCTACACTGAGGAACAAGGACTGTCCACACAAATGAAGACACATAGATTTGGACAGGAATTACAAGCAATAGAGCCAGATCACACACAAAGACGGCTCTTTATTCAAAAAGATACAGGGAAGATCAGCACTCTTCCTCCAGTCAAAATGAAACGCAAGCTTGCCTTCCAAGACAAAGAAAAACAGCCACACGCAAAGGTGGCTAAACAAGTAACACCGCCTCCATCCCCACATCACTCTCCGCAACCATCACCGGTAGCCACTCCACCAATGATGCAATCCCCAACTCATACAGGAATGAGTCAAGATGACCCTGACGCATGGGACCTTTATGACGCACTAGTGTCAGATAATAGTCCAGAATGCTATCCAGCTAAACCATCGCCACCAGAGGATAGTACAGGCTACGCACAGGTGGTGTCAAGAGCAGCTGCATTTCATAATGTCAGCCTTCATTCAGAGCCAATTGAAGACGAGTTTCTTTCTAATACACTGTCGTCCACACACAGCCAATATCAGTCTTCCTATGCTACCCGGAATGCTAAAACACTCCAAACTAGTGTTTGAGGAGCCTGTTAAAGGGAGAGCCATTACTCCAAGAGTAAATAAAAAATATAAACCGCCACCAACAGACCCAGTGTACATTACACAACAGCTAACACCAGACTCTGTTGTAGTGGGAGCAGCGCGCAAAAGAGCCAACTCTCATACTTCAGGAGATGCACCACCTCCAGATAAAGAAAGTCGAAAATTCGATGCTGCAGGCAAAAGGGTGGCGGCACAGGCAGCAAATCAGTGGCGTATTGCAAATTCGCAAGCTTTGCTAGCCAGATATGATAGGGCCCATTGGGATGAGATGCAACACCTTATTGAACATTTACCCAAGGAGTTCCAAAAAAGAGCGCAGCAAGTAGTAGAAGGAGGACAGGGTATCTCCAATAATCAGATACGGTCAGCAATGGATGCTGCAGACACAGCTGCTAGAACTGTCAACACAGCTGTAACAATAAGGAGACATGCATGGCTGCGTACATCAGGATTTAAACTAGAGATACAGCAAGCTGTGCTGAATATGCCATTCAACGGACAGCAGTTGTTTGGGCCGGAGGTGGACACTGCGATCGAAAAACTTAAGAAAGACACTGACACGGCCAAAGCCATGGGCGCACTCTACTCCCCACAGAGCAGAGGCACATTTCGAAAGACACAATTTCGAGGGGGGTTTCGAGGGCAAACCACAGAAGCCACAACCTCACAAACAAAGCCCACTTACCAGAGCCAGTATCAGCGGGGAGGTTTTCGGGTACAATATAGAGGGGGACAATTTTAAAGGAATAGTGGAAAGTTCCAAAGTCCCAAAACTCCTCCAAACAAGCAGTGACTTCAGTGTCACAAATCCCCAACACATAACACCTGTGGGGGGGAGACTAACCAAGTTTTACAAACATTGGGAGGAAATAACAACAGACACTTGGGTCTTAGCAATTATCCAGCATGGTTATTGCATAGAATTTCTCAAATTCCCTCCAAACATCCCACCGAAAACACACAATATGTCAAACCAACATATAGATCTTCTAGGACTAGAAGTTCAGGCATTGCTACAAAAAGAAGCAATAGAGTTAGTACCAAAACAACAAATAAACACAGGAGTTTACTCCCTGTACTTTCTGATACCCAAAAAAGACAAGAGTCTGAGACCTATACTAGATCTCAGAACATTAAATACCTACATCAAATCAGATCACTTTCACATGGTTACATTACAAGACGTAATCCCACTGCTCAAACAACAAGACTACATGACAACACTAGACCTAAAGGATGCATATTTCCATATACCAATACATCCTTCACACAGAAAGTACCTAAGGTTTGTATTCCAAGGCATACATTACCAATTCAAAGTGTTGCCATTCGGAATAACAACTGCACCAAGAGTTTTTACAAAATGCCTAGCAGTAGTAGCTGCACATATCAGAAGGCAGCAAATACATGTGTTCCCGTACCTAGACGATTGGTTAATCAAAACCAACACGCTAAGACGGTGTTCACAACACACAAAATATGTCATAGAAATCCTCCACAAACTAGGTTTCTCAATCAATTACACAAAGTCACACCTTCTGCCGTGTCAAACACAGCAATACTTAGGAGCAACAATCAACACAGCAAAAGGGATTGCCACTCCAAGTCCACAAAGAGTTCACACATTTCACAATGTGATACAGACCATGTATCCAAATCAAAAGATACAAGTCAAACTGGTGATGAAACTCCTAGGCATGATGTCTTCAGGCATAGCCATTGTCCCAAACGCAAGGTTGCACATGCGGCCCTTACAACAGTGCCTAGCATCACAATGGTCACAAGCACAGGGTCAGCTTCTAGATCTGGTGTTGATAGACCGCCAAACATACATCTCGCTTCAATGGTGGAACAGTATAAATTTAAACCAAGGGCGGCCTTTCCAAGACCCAGTGCCACAATACGTAATAACAACAGATGCTTCCATGATAGGGTGGGGAGCACACCTCAATCAACACAGCATCCAAGGACCATGGGACATACAGCAAAATCAGTTTCACATAAATCACTTAGAACTGTTAGCGGTATTTCTAGCGCTCAAAGCATTTCAACCCATAATAAGACACAAACACATTCTTGTCAAAACAGACAACATGACAACAATGTATTACCTAAACAAACAGGGAGGCACACACTCGACACAGTTGTGTCTCCTAACACATAAAATATGGCATTGGGCGATTCACAACCACATTCGCCTAATAGCACAATTTATTCCAGGAATTCAGAACCAGTTAGCAGACAATCTCTCTCGGGATCACCAACAGATCCACGAATGGGAGATTCACCCCCAAATACTAAACACTT
Organism: Pleurodeles waltl; assembly: GCF_031143425.1. Lineage (NCBI taxonomy): Eukaryota > Metazoa > Chordata > Amphibia > Caudata > Salamandridae > Pleurodeles > Pleurodeles waltl. The sequence goes on from NC_090442.1 coordinate 640,605,540, forward strand.
ACTTACAAATGTGGGGAACACCACAAATAGATCTATTTGCAACAAAAGAAAACTCAAAAGGCCAAAACTTCGCATCCAGGTACCCACAAGATCAGTCTCAGGGCAATGCGTTATGGATGAGCTGGTCAGGGATATTTGCTTACGCTTTTCCCCCTCTCCCACTCCTTCCATATCTAGTAAACAAATTGAGTCAAAACAAACTCAAACTCATACAAATAGCACCGACATGGGCAAGACAACCTTGGTACACAACACTACTAGACCTCTCAGTAGTACCTCATGTCAAACTACCAAACAGACCAGATCTGTTAACACAACACAAACAACAGATCAGACATCCAAATCCAGCATCGCTGAATCTAGCAATTTGGCTCCTGAAATCCTAGAATTCGGACACTTAGACCTCACACAAGAATGTATGGAGGTCATAAGACAAGCTAGGAAACCTACCACTAGACACTGCTATGCAAATAAGTGGAAAAGATTTGTTTATTACTGCCATAATAATCAAATTCAACCCTTACACGCATCTGCCAAAGATATAGTAGGATACTTACTACAATTGCAAAAGTCAAAGCTAGCTTTCTCTTCAATAAAGATACATCTGACCGCAATTTCAGCCTACCTGCAAATTACGCACTCAACTTCATTATTTAGGATACCAGTCATAAAAGCATTTATGGAAGGCCTAAAGAGAATTATATCACCACGAACACCACCAGTTCCTTCATGGAACCTCAACATTGTCTTAACACGACTCATGGGTCCACCTTTTGAGCCCATGCACTCTTGTGAAATGCAATATTTAACATGGAAAGTTGCATTTTTGATTGCCATCACATCTCTAAGAAGAGTGAGTGAAATTCAAGCATTTACCATACAAGAACCATTTATTCAAATACACAAGCATAAAGTAGTTCTACGGACAAATCCAAAATTTTTACCAAAAGTGATCTCACCATTCCACTTGAATCAAACGGTAGAATTACCAGTGTTCTTCCCACAGCCAGATTCTGTAGCTGAAAGAGCACTGCATACATTAGACATCAAAAGAGCACTAATGTACTACATTGACAGAACAAAACTAATTCGAAAAACAAAACAACTATTTATTGCTTTCCAAAAACCTCATACAGGGAATCCAATTTCTAAACAAGGCATTGCTAGATGGATAGTTAAGTGTATTCAAACCTGCTATCTTAAAGCAAAGAGAGAGCTGCCTATTACACCAAAGGCACACTCAACCAGAAAAAAAGGTGCTACCATGGCCTTTCTGGGAAATATTCCAATGAACGAAATATGTAAGGCAGCAACATGGTCTACGCCTCATACATTTACCAAACACTACTGTGTAGATGTGTTAACGGCACAACAAGCCACAGTAGGTCAAGCTGTACTACGAACATTATTTCAAACAACTTCAACTCCTACAGGCTGAACCACCGCTTTTGGGGAGATAACTGCTTACTAGTCTATGCACAGCATGTGTATCTGCAGCTACACATGCCATCGAACGGAAAATGTCACTTACCCAGTGTACATCTGTTCGTGGCATTAGTCGCTGCAGATTCACATGCGCCCACCCGCCTCCCCGGGAGCCTGTAGCTGTTTAGAAGTTGATCTTGACCATTTGTAAATATATTACTTTAAACTTCATTATGTACATACGTATTCACTCCATTGCATGGGCACTATTACTAGCGTACACAACTCCTACCTCACCCTCTGCGGGGAAAACAATCTAAGATGGAGTCGACGCCCTTGCGCAATGGAGTCGAAATGGGAGGAGTCCTTCGGTCTCGTGACTCGAAAAAAGACTTCTTCGAAGAAAAACAACTTGTAACACTCCGAGCCGAACACCAGATGGCGGGATGTGCACAGCATGTGAATCTGCAGCGACTAATGCCACGAACAGATGTACACTGGGTAAGTGACATTTTCCATATATATATATTATATATATATATATATATATATATATATATATATATATATATATATATATATATATAAATTTATTATGTTGCATATGAATGTTATGTATATATATTTTCTACCCACCATCCACTATTTGCGCTAATACTATAAGATATACAAATACAGTAACTGCTTGCTATTCTGATTCAAGCATGTGAATCTATGAAAGATCCAATACTGGAGAAGAAAATAAGTTACTTACCTGTAACTGCAGTTCGCCAGTATTGGTATATTTCATAGTTTCATATGCGACACACCCTCCTCCCCAGAGAGGCTCCCCTTATAGCTCGGGATTATCTATTCCCACTTGTGCTTGAATATCTGAGGGACTCAGCCTCTGTTGGAAGTGTTTTAGGGGGTGCTGTCGCCTGATTGGGTATAGTTCATGTTTGGTCCTTTTTTGAAAAAGGAGATGGCTAGGGTATTAAACTGACCTTTTCATTGCCATTATAGCCTATGATGGTGATGTATATACAGCTTTATTGAATTACCAGGGACTCCCATCTCGACGACGGGGAATGATTCAAGCATGTGAATCTTTGAAAAATACCAATACTGGGGTACTGCAGTTACAGGTAAGTAATTTATTTTCTTATCTTGGGTTCCTGTATGGGGAAACAATTCTTCCAGTGCATCTATTTTTTGAGCTAACCAAAACTAAATTTCTTCACGTTTTGTGGGTACTTTACCCTTAATCGAATGCACCATTAGAGGGTTAATACCTGGTGTGACTGCATGTGATTGTGGTGGAGTAGCCCATGCTGGGTTAATATTTAATGTTTGCCTTTCAAATTGTACTAAAAGTCTATATGTTGCTACAAGCTCAATGTATAGGCAGTGATCCTCAGCTAACGCTGAGGTGCTTATATCAGGATGTGGTGTGTATGTGGCCTACTGTCTGAAATAAGTGCTACCTATCCAACTGAGGCAATCCCCAATACCACAGACGTCTCCGTATATAGTATTCGGGTGCATTTAGAATGTAATGAGACAGATACTTCAGTGCATGATCAAATGCTGGTGGCGCCATGTTGTGTTTTCTCTCATTGTACCAATGAGACTGCTGGATTCGGGCGGCAGCACCACCACTGAATTTTGGGGAACTGAGTCCGATCCCACTCTTTGTGACAACTGTCGGCCTAACCCTTCCGGACAGCTAGCAGTACCTCACCAGCACCCGAAAGTGGTAGTGATTTGTAGCATCTGTGCACATGACATTCTGATTTCTCAGGGAAATTGTGGTGGAACAGATCTTATCCTTTTCTCTCAGTTACATTCGTCTCTCAATGAAAAGACAATCAGAAACAGGACGTGGTCCAATGTATTTTGTTGCATTAGCTGTATCCTAGATAAAATGGCATGTTCTGCAATATAGGATAATGAAACATAAGAACAGAGCAGTAACAAAGAAAGTGAAACACAAGAAAAGTCCCACCATTGTGTCACAATGCTAAGTATGGGAATTCCTACCTAGCCCTTTAAAGTACTATGTTAGAGCACAACAGTATCAGCCTTTACCCACCCTTCAGGACTCCTGGGAAGACACCATACCTGAATATGGTAGTAGTGAAGAGGGCTGTTGGTCTACAGTCCTCTCCCATGTAGGCGGAAGAAGACATCAAATCTCAGCAGACAACAGCAGCAATAGCATGTGGTGGCAATTTCTGTCTGGAACTTCCTCTAATGCACATGGGGCAAAGAGATGTTTTATAATAAAACAGCTGGTGTTCTAAAAATAAAACTGCCCTAACGTAAGAACATGTATGTTTCAGTGAAGTGCAGGGAATGTGATGTTCTACTTTGAACCAACAACAATATCATGTACAGCCTTGAGCAAGCACAGAGTGAAGATGTCGTACTAAGAAATGAAGACAGTTTCCAGGCTCTAAGTATAAAAGATGAAATAAATAAAAACATCACTACAGAATGAAGCTTCTGTTAAAAAAATAAAATTTATTACTACCAGGCTAAAGGGCACAAGCTGCAGGCCTATGATTAAAATAATGTGTCCATTAAATGAAGCTAAAATAACCTCACAACATAGTCTTTCCTACATCCACTCAATGTACAGTGCATGTTTCTTGAGAAGGTTAACCTTTGACCACATTTGACTGTGACTCAGAAAAGCTGAACATTGTGGCAACTGGTAGGAAGTTCTCCATCTCTTGGCTGCCCACTATATGGGCAGTGCAGCCCCCCCCCTGGCCAGCACCATCGCAACGTTCACTGTCTGCTTTGCAGACACTGAACATTGTAAGGGTTCTGGTGCACCCTGCAGGAGAAAGCATTGCTGCCGGCTCGATTACGAGCCTCAGATAATGCTGTAGTCTGTTTCTCGCTAGGCCAGCGGGCAGAAACTTGTGTTTCCGCTCGCCGGCTGAGCAGGAAACCCACAATAGCTCCGACAGGGAGGTCACCGCGTAGGCGGCGGCCAGACTGTCAGGAGTTTGGCAGACGGAAAACTCTGTCCACCAAACTCGTAATCAACCACTAAGTATTTGTAAAAATACAAACCATCTCCACTCAACCCACTATCCATAAATGGGCCTGTAATAGCAGACCTACTCATAATCCTAATGGAGAGAGAGTTCTGATATCCTGGTGTAAGGAAATGCCTCTTTGGCATGGTTACCCCCTAACATTTTGCCTTTGCTGATGCTAAGTTATGATTTTAAAGTGTGCTGGGACCCTGGTAACCAGGCCCCAGCACCAGTGTTCTTTCCCTAAACTGTATCTTTGTCTCCACAACTGGCACAACCCTGGCCCTCAGGTAAGTCCCTTGTAACTGGTACCCCTAGTACCAAGGGCCCTGATGCCAGGGAAGGTCTCTAAGGGCTGCAGCATGTCTTATGCCACCCTAGAGACCCCTCACTCAGCACATGTACACTGCTTCACAGCTTGTGTGTGCTGGTGGGGAGAAAATGACTAAGTTGACATGGCACTCCCCTCGGAGTGCCATGCCAACCTCACACTGCCTGTGGCATAGGTAATTCACCCCTCTAGCAGGCCTTACAGCCCTAAGACAGGGTGTACTATACCACAGGTGAGGGCATATGTGCATGAGCCCTCTGCCCCTACAGTGTCTAAGCAAAACCTTAGACATTGTAAGTGCAGGGTAGCCATAAGAGTATATGGTCTGGGAGTTTGTCAGATACGAGCTCCACAGTTCCATAATGGCTACACTGAAAACTGGGAAGTTTGGTATCAAACTTCTCAGCACAATAAATGCACACTGATGCCAGTGTGCAATGTATTGTAACATACACCCAGAGGGCATCTTTGAGATGCCCCCTGAATACCTACCTGACTTCTAGTGTAGGCTGACCAGTTCCTGCCAGCCTGCCACACACCAGACATGTTGCTGGCCACATGGGGAGAGTGCCTTTGTCACTCTGTGGCCAGGAACAAAGCCTGTACTGGGTGAGGTGCTTCTCATCTCCCCCTGCAGGAACTGTAAAACCTGGCGGTGAACCTCAAAGACTCACCCCTTTTGTTACAGCGCCCCAGAGCATCCCAGCTAGTGGAGATGCCCGCCCCTCCGGCCACTGCCCCCACTTTTGGCAGCAAGACTGTAGGAGATAATAAGAAAAACAAGGAGGAGTCACCCACCAGTCAGGACAGCCCCTAAGATGTCCTGAGCTCAGGTGACCCCTGCCTTGGGAAATCCACCATCTTGAGTTTGGCGGATTCCCCCAATAGGATTAGGGGTGTGCCCCCCTCCCCACAGGGAGGAGGCACAAAGAGGGTGTAGCCACCCTCAAGGACAGTAGCCATTGGCTACTGCCCTCCCAGACCTAAACCCACCCCTAAATTCAGTATTTAGGGGCTCACCAGATCCCAGGAAATCAGATTTCTGCAACCTAAAGAAAGGACTGCTGACCCACAAGCCTGCAGAGAAGGAGGAAGACGACAACTGCTTTGGCCCCAGCACTACCGGCTTGTCTCCAACTTCGAAAACCTGCTCCAGCGACGCATCCGACAGGGACAAGCGACCTCTGAAGCCTCAGAGGACTGCCCTGGACTACAGGACCAAGAAACTCCCGTGAACAGGGGCCCTGTTCAAAACCAGCTACTTCTTTGCAACAAAGAAGCAACTTCCAAGGACTTCACGTTTCCCGCCGGAAGTGTGGGACTCTACACTCTGCACCCGACGCCCCCAGCTCGACCTGCAGATAACCAACACCTCAGGGAGGACTCCCTGGCGACTGCGAGCCCATGAGTAACCAGAGACGACCTCCCTGAGCCCCCACAGCGATGCCTGCAGAGAGAATCCAGAGGCTCCCCCTGACCGCGACTGCGTGTAACAAGGGGCCCGACACCAGGAACCAACACTGCACCCGCAGCCCCCAGGACCTGAAGGGACTGAACTTCGTTGCAGGAGTGACCCCCAGGTGACCCTCTGCCTTGCCCAGGTGGTGGCTGTCCTGAGAAGCCCCCCCCGTGCCTGCCTGCACCGCTAGAGTGACCCCCGTGTCCCTCCTTTGAAACCTATACAAAACCTGATGCCTGCTTAGCACACTGCACCCGGCCGCCCTTGTGCTGCTGAGGGTGTGTTTTGTGTGCCTACTTGTGTCCCCCCAGTGCTCTACAAAACCCACCTGGTCTGCCCCCTCCCCGCCACCCTCCCCCCCAGTACGCAGGTACTTACCTGCTGGCAGACTGGAACCAGAGCACCCCTGTTCTCCATAGGCGCCTATGTGTTTTGGGCACCTCTTTGACCTCTGCACCTGACCGACCCTGAGCTGCTGGTGTGGTAACTTTGGGGTTGCCTTGAACCCCCAACGGTGGGCTACCTATCCCCCAGAACTGAGACTTGTAAGTGTTTTACTTACCTCCTAATCTAACCTTTACTTACCTCCTCCAGGAGCTGTTGATTTTTGCAGTGTGTCCACTTTGAAAATAGCTTATTGCCATTTTTTACAAAGACTGTACATGATGTTGTTTCCATTCAAAGTTCCTAAAGTATCTAAGTGAAGTACCTTACATTTAAAGGGTTTAATGTAAATCTTGAACCTGTGGTTCTTAAAATAAACTAAGAAAATATATTTTTCTATATAAAAACCTATTGGCCTGGAGTAAGTCTTTGAGTGTGTGTTCCTCATTTATTGCCTGTGTGTGTACAACAAATGCTTAACACTACCCTCTGATAAGCCTACTGCTCGACAACACTACCGCAAAAAGAGCATTAGAATTATCTACTTTTGCCGCTATCTTATCTCTGAGGGGAACACTTGGACTCTGTGCACACTATTTCTTACTTTGAAATAGTATATACAGCACCAACATCCTACACCTGGTATAATCTGTCCCACCTAAAAGACAATATACAGTGGAGAATAAGGTGGTGTCATCATCAGCTGTTCAGTAGAAAAGTCCAGTGCACTGATGTGTCTTTGGAGTTATAAGTAGTGGGAAGAAATGGAGGACTTAATGTAACATCTGCCAAATAACACCAAAAGAAAGCGAAAGCTTTCACTGAGTAGAGTAAAAACTACATGTTTAAAGTCTGTTGACTAGAGACTCTGACACAACTGGTTGGTAACTGCACAGTCTGAAGTGGACAAGTATGGTTCCACATTTCATGGTTTAAGCCAGTGACTCATGGTTATGTCATAGGTGCTCCATTCAATGAAGAATATCTATTCAGCTCAATGTTGGATGACTGTATGGCAAAACAGGAAGCTGCTATTATGAGTCATTTGTCTTTATTGCTGCACGTCCGCAGAAACCTAAATGGACCCCATAATTTTAAAACAAACAGAATGTTAATATGCACAGACTATAACATCTCATTACTCTCTTTACCCTTCCCTTGATTGCTGTGCCTCAATGCATTTATAACTTGTCTTTGTGATTGTAGGTTGAATGGTTAATCACATTTTGACTTCAGTACAGTGTGAGCTGTGTAAGAGTAAAGTCTTTGTAGTAAGATTTTAATAATATTAATAGTAGAGTAATAAGTTCTGTTTGAGTGTTCTTTACACTCTGAGGAGTATTATGGTTTGACTTTTCACAACATAGGATGGCATCTAGCATTTGGTGGCAGACTTTATTAGAAGAACAAATGAATGTGGTCAGTTAACTTTTGTCATTGCTCACAAAACAAGCATGCACAGAATTGGGTACGAGAGGCTGTAGACTCAGGAATAGTAAGATTATACTTTCCTACAGGTGGCACCCTGTATCACCGCCAGAATCTCTTGCAGCGTGATGGGCGTGTTTAGTTCCTCCCTGTCCAGAGGTGTGAGGCCAGGCAGGGTGAGTGACTGTGGCTTTGTTACCTGGCATTAGGGTAGTTACTAAGTTGCTCCTAGCCTCCCTATACTTAACCGAAACCCACTCCTGGGATTTTGGATTCTTGACAGCCTGCTTGAAATCCTTTGTGAAGTAATCTTTAAGATTCGAAAATAGGTGGCTGTGTTCCTTGAGTATGGAATCTCAGCAATCCCAGGTCACTAGCACCTCCCCATGTGAATAGCCACTTTGTCAGATATCTGTGAGATCACCTCCTCAGTGGAGAAAAGTGTGTTCTAGTTGACATTCCTTCGATTGTTGGCCACTGCTAAAGTATTACCACTTGATATTAGACCCCCATTGATGTGTAAGACAATAGGTTCCGAACTGTTGATACCAATAGTGGCTCTCAAGTCTGTCTGACCACCATATCTCCCATGGTTCCCCAAATGTGGGAAATCTAAGAGGATATAGTATTTGGAGCTGGAGTAATTGCCTCTATGATATGCTGCAACAGGCCTTAGATCTAAAACAGAATGACCATTGCTAGCACGTAGTCCATGGGTAAGAGTGAGTTCCACCATTTGCAAGGCAGCCCTAGACAATTAGCTCTTGCAGAGGGACGTTAACTCAGTAATGTTCAATGCCACATCCTCCTCTGCACACAAATCTTGTGCTAAGTGATTGCACTCAAAGGTTACATTTAAATCCCCTGCAATGATGTCATTGTAGGAGGCTGCAAATGAGAATAGTACAGTGTCCAATAAGGCATGGTCCTCTATTCTTTCTGTCTACCCATACTTGTATTGTAGATGTTAATTAACAGAATGTAAGTCCTAGTGGATTGCGTTATAACAAGTCCCTGCAATCCAGGGGAAGGAAGTGACAACTCTGTGATGGAACACTTCAGTGTGATGTTCACCGATATTAATAAACCCCCTGAAAACCGATATTAATAAACCCCCTGAAAATCTACCTGCAGAGAGATGGGAAAACACTTTTGTAAATATTTTCTGCTGCCCATGTCTCTTGGAAGAGACAAACTGGGTGGGCGTTGAAAAACTTCCCCCACTCAGTGTCCTCGAGTTTGGCTTTGATCCCTGCCCCATTCCAGCTTAACAGTGATGTTGACGTGTGCCGGTTAAGATAAGATCCCAGGGGTAGTGGTGTAGCAGAGGGGAGAGCGAGATTACTATATGGAGTATGCTTAGGAAAAAGTCTATGTGGCCTTGTGATGTTTCATGCAAATAGGAAGGGCGGTATAGACCTTATCTGGACGGTGACGAGAAGGGCTCTTATTCAATTCTAGCTAACTCTAGAGCAAAATTGTGTTGGCCCCAAGGGGAAAGTATAACCCTTCACTTCCATGGCAAAATAGCTTTAAAGCTTTTCTTTGTAGGAAAGAATCTATCTTATACATTATCCCCCTCTCACTCTCTTGCTGGAGGATGGGGCCTGCCAAATTAATCACTTTTGGCAACCCCCTAAGCCTCTTATCTGCGTTCCGTTCTATGAGCACCAATTATTCACACGGCAAGGGATACTCCGCTGTTTCAGAAACTATCATTCTTCCAAAAACTTACCCCCTACCCCGAAACACAACATCCCCCATCCCTACCATATGCTTTAAGTAAAGGGCTCCCAGTTATCTGCTAAATAACCTGCTGATGGCCATCTCCGCAAGATCCAGAGTTATTTACTTTTTTCATTTGTAATTAACTTTTTTTTTTTTTTAATACTTACTATGCCATCTTTTAGTAGTAAGTAGGTTTTTCCCCACTACAGAGGGTAGAGCGGCTGAGTTGGCCTAGTCCAGATTTGAACTTGTGAACTGCTGATCTAATGCCTTACTTATACTGTCTGGGTAGAGGTAGCCAAGCCACTAAAAGCTCAAATCAGATGCCTGGCTTTGGCTCAGCTAGAGATCCTTTGGACCCCTCAAGCCCAAAACGTGACAAGCTTTCATGTGGCTGTTGCCTACCACTCAGGCTGTCACTTCATGCACCAAGAAAAAAAATCAAAACTTTGATGAAAAATCTTTGATGTAAAACAGACGAGTGAAACAGATACATATCTAGTGGGCGAATTGCACAGTATAAAACAATAAATCTCTGCTTCCCTGCTTAATGAAATTGTGTGATCCTATGTAAATATTATTTTCACCAAGACTCATTTGAGAGAGCCTTCAAATACGAGCATTAAGGATGTGCTCTATACAAAAGCATTTAATTTTTCTTTTAATAGACTATACTGTTGCTCTGTCTACAAAAAAAATCTACACATATTTGGGGTACACATGGCAGCTGACTTGTCCGTTAAATATCTTACAACTTTGTTGTAGTGGTTTACAGTTGCACCTCTACAGATACATATGGCAGTGGGTATCGTATAATTAATTACAACAATAAGGATTATTTTGGAGTGGTGCTTCATAGGTATCAGAACACCCTCTTATCAGGGGGTACAAATTCTTACTGATTCAAAGTGTCCACTGTGTACATCAACCAGCAATAAGATACCAAAGCACTCAGTAGGAAGTCCAAACAAATGTAAACGTCCATAAAGAATGGATGATTCAGTTCAATCTTTTGAGAAGGAATGAATTCTGTAATCTTCAGTACATTGATGATTGAACAACAGTCAACACATGTTTTGTCACAATTTGCAACTAGAAGTCTCTATCAGATAAAAGTCAGATTCCTTACCTTAGAATTTCCCCCAGGCATCAGTCTGAACCCAGACATTTTTCTTTGAGCAGTAGCCTTGCACGGCATTGGGTGACTCCGTGTCCATCATTTGGGTCGTGGTCACCAGATATGACTTTGCAGTTATATATATGTGCCATCCTGCTGCGCTGAAGTCAGTCCTTTCTGGGGCAGCTTACGTGCAGATCCAGAGAGAGCTACCCTTACAGTTGCTTTTTGACTGGCCTTTTGACTTTTTGTCTTTTTTTTTTTTAACTTCCGATGCATCAAGATGTTGTCCCGTAAGACTGGCTTCATGCCCTGCGACTCCTGACACAGCATGATGTCGGTGACGTACCTGCACGTGATCTGTTTGTGGTGCTTGGAGCGCAACTACGACCTGAACTCATGCTCTGACTGCCGGGCATGAACCCAAAGGGTTTGAGGAAGCGGTCCTTAAACCTGCTTGCTGTCCATCTCCGAATCGCTCCCGGTCAAGAGGAAGGTCCAGATACCGCTTGGGGAGCCGTCATCATTCCTCCTCGTCCCACTCCAAATCATCGGGTCACTCAGATAAGCACAAGAAGAAGTCAAAGAAGCACAAAAGTTTTTCGACTACACCCGTCAGTCAGGCAACGCAGGAGGAGCGTCCTCACTCTAGGCCTCAGTCTTCCTTGCCTCCTTGAGTTCCCTGGAGCCGGAGCCACCCCTGCCCAGTTAAAAGAATTTGACAAGGTTATGCACCTCAGCTTTGGGCAGTCTGGCCCTGTCGGGAAGCCTTTGAGCCTTGCAGGGTTGGAAGGGGCCCTTATAGGTTCCGTACCAGGCACTTCAACCTCGGTTTCAAAGGGCACCCAAGGATCCTCTCCGGATCTGGGCTGACATCGGTCGTACCCCTGGCCTTTCCCGATGATGTTTTCGGCGTCTACACTTCCGACGACGCCTGGACCCTTGTGCAGGGTCAATCCTATACTCATCACCGTCTCCGGTCCCCATATCAGATGTTGATCCTTATTCCTATGGGTATGACTTCGGTGAGGGTATGGAGGGGTTGCTGGACCCTTTAGAAATCCAGATTGAAAGCCTTATGGACTGGGCTCAGGGTACCTCCCCGTACGCTGGTATGCTTTCTCCCCCTACTGTGGTTACAGAGAAGGGGGCTTCCTACTTCATGGTGGTGCAGAGAGCAGCGAGGTATTGGGCTTTGAGCTGCTGTTGGTGGCTGTCAGGACCAATCTCCTGACTGAGACGCTTCATCCTGGGGCTTCCACATCAGAACCCCTTTTGCCCTTTAATGAAGCCCTCACGGATGTCCTGCTGGAGCAGTGGTCCAAACACAGTAAAGGGGCTCCTGTTAATGTGACAATAGCCCACCACCATAGGCCTGTGTCTAACAAAACCGGCTTTCCTGACACAAAATCCCACCCCCCCAAGAGCTTGGTCATCCAAGCCTCATTATCCCATAATGCATTCCATTCTGCTCCCCAGCCAGGTTCACCATCAGATGTGGCCTAGATACGACTGACTCTGGGCAGATCGGTTGCTTCGACGGTGGTCTTGAAGCACCATGCCTGGTTACGGACATCTGGCTTTTCTGTGGATGTTCAATCTACTCAAGTGCTTTAAGGAGTCCCGGGCTACAGCTAGGCTCTTGGCCTCGCTGCTGCCAGTCACACCCCTCAGTCTGCTTTTCGCCCCTTTAGTGGCTACGGAGGGGGCGCACATCCATTCCCTGCCAGCCACTGCCCTGTGCACGCTGCTCAGCCTCTGCGTGGCCGTGGGATTCAGCGTTCGCCGGGAGCCAGCAGTCTTAGTCAGTCCACCCCTCCTCCTCTACCCCCCACCCCCAGCTGAAGCTTCCAAGCCTTCCTGACCTGGCACCTCCCCACCAAGGACCAGTCGGTGGCAGGATTCACCATCACCTGACCTGCTGGAACACCATCACTTCAGACAGGTGGGTTTTGCAAATAGTCCAAATGGGCTCCTCCCTCCCCTTCGAGACTACTCCTCTCACCATGCCACCATCCTGCCATCGGATGACAGAAGATCACTTGGCACTTCCACGGGAGGAAGTTACAGCTCTCTTGGCTGAGGGAGTCATTGAAAGGGTCCCTGTGGTTGAAGTAGGTTGTGGTCGTTATTCCTGCTACTTTCTGGTGCCCAAGAAGGACAAGGGCCTCCACTGTATGCCTGCCGTTATACGCTTTATATGCCCAGGAAACACTTTGTATATTATTGTACAGAGAGGTCCATTGATCCTCTTTCTGCTTCTCTTTCTGATATCCTTCTCTTCATACTTTCCCTTGCCCAGCAGGGTTCTGCCTTGGGCACTCTCAAGGGCTATCTTTCTGCCTTATCAGCATTTCTTCGGCTGCCTGATCAGCCTTCTCTCTTAAAATCTCCCATTGTACGTAGATTCCTCAAAGGGTTTGTACATATGTTTCCCCCTATGTCCTTTGTTATGCCCCAATGGGACTTAAATCTGGTCCTCACATTTCTGATGTGTACTCCTTTCGAGCCTTTGCACAACTGTCCCCTCCGGCTGCTCACCTTCAAGACAGCCTTCTTAGTGGCAATAACATCTGCCAGGAGGGTGAGTGAGTTGCAGGCTCTGTCATCAAAGCCACCGTATCTCACTATCTATCCAGACAAGGTGGTATTCAGAACTTGTGCCTCTTTCCTCCCCAAGGTGGTGACCCCATTTCATCTGGGTCAGAACATCACTCTGCCCACCTTCTTTGCTCCACCGCATCTCTCAAAGGAAGAGGAGCGACTCCACTTACTGGACTCTAAAAGAGCGTTGTTGTTCTACCTTGACCGCACAAAAGAGTTCCGGGAGGGTGACCAACTCTTTGTGGGGTAGGTTGGAGCAAAGAAGGGTCAGGCAGTGCAGAAGCAAACCATTTCACGCTGGGTTGTTCTCTGCATCAAGCTTGGGGCGTTCCAGTCCTGGAGATCTGTCAGGTGGCAACATCGGCATCTTTGCACATGTTTGCAAAGCATTACTACCTATACAATGTGATAGAGACTTCTAGTTGCAGATTCCTTACCTTTGAATTTCCCCAGGTGTCGGATTGGATCCGGAGATTTTTCTTCGAGCAGTACCTCTGCGTGCTGTCAGGTGGCATTGTGCTCTCCGTGATGACGTTGCGATCTTATATAGGCGCCACCCTGGTGCGCTGACGTCAGTTCTTTTCTGTCCGCGCCAGCCTACTCACAGATCTGGAGAAGAGCTACCTCTGTCAGTTTTTGACTCCGTTGACATTTTAGTCGTATTTTTGATGAGTTTGTGGATGCGTCGAGGGATGTCCCCGCAAGACCGGTTTCAAGCCCTGCGACTCTTGTCACAGAACTATGTCGGTCACGAATCCGCACCTCGTGTCCTTATGGTTGCCGGAGCTCGATCACGACCCGAAGTCGTGCTCTGATTGTCCAGCCATGAACCTGAAGGCTTTGAGGGAGTGGTCCCTAAAGCTCATGGCGGCCCGACATTTGCCTCCGCAGCGCTCACAGTCCCGTTCAAGAGGAAGGTCTCTAGATCGGCCACGGAGTCACCACCACTCTTCGTCCTCCAAGTCATCGGGACATTCAGGTCACAAAAAGAAGTCAAAGACAAGCGTTCTTCGACTTCACCCCGTCGATCGGATGATACGACGCAGGAAGAGCACCGACGCTCTAGGCCTATGTCAACGGATCCGCCTTCTGGGTCGGCTCCGCGCTTCCCTGACTTCCTAGGAGCTGGCGCCAGCCCCTTCCAACTCAAAGAATTTTAGGAGTCCATGCGCCTCATATTTGGGTGATCCGATCCACCTTTGAAGCCTTCAGGTACAGGTGAGTCGGTTGGGGTCTCTTCGGTTTCAAAGCCGTCGGCTTTGGCCTCGGCTCCGGAGGGGCCCTACGGATCCAATTGCGGAACCGTCCCAACAACGGTTGTGCCACATCAACTGTCCCCGGTCAGACATCAATGCTCCCGACGTCGGTTGGGCCCACAGTCGACGTTGATCCCATCCTCATACCCAACGACCCGGAACGGCGTCAATCGATGCCGATTTCGTTCTCTGTGGGCTCTCCTGGGCCCAGGATTGATCCAGACCCTTATTCTTGTGGGTATGGATACGGGTAGAGTATGGAGGGGGCGCTGGACCCTTTAGAATACCAGCTTGACCCACAAATGTTCTGGGTGCAGGATTTGGTTGATGCCAGTGGGCTAGACACCTCCCCTGACACTGGTACGCTCTCTCCTCCTAGCGTGGCCACGGAGGAGGGTGCTTCTTACTCTATGGTGGTGAGAAGGGCAGCTGAGGTCCTGGACCTCGAACTTCCTTCTGTGGAGGTTAGGCCTAACATCCTAACTGACGTGCTTCAACCATGGTCTTCCTCTTCCGAGCCTCTTTTACCCTTTAATGAAGCACTGACAGACGTCCTTTTGGGCACTTGATCCAGACCCAGCACAGGGGCTCCTGCGAATAGGACGATGGCCCGCTGCCATCGGCCTGCGCTGTCAGACCCGAAATTCCTGACCCAACAACCCACGCCTGAGAGCCATGTCATCCAGGTTTCTTCTTCATCTGGCGCATTCCCTGACACCCCCCCGGATAGGGAATAAAAAAGACTGGATAATTTGGGGAAGAAGTTGTTTTCTTCCAACAGTCTAGCGCTGCGGTCCATGAACACTGCATACCTTTTGGGCTGCTATTCCCATACTCCCTGGGATTCGGTTGCGCAAGTGCTGCCTGCGGGTCCGGAGGAGGCCCAGTGTAGGAAGTTGGCTCTGTATATACTAGCTCAAAGTGAGAGATAGTGTGCACAGAGTCCAAGGGGTTCCACTTAGTTGATAGTGGCAAAATTAGATAATACTGATGTTCTATTTTGTGGTAGTGTGGTCGAGCAGTAGGCTTATCAGAGGGTAGTGTTAAGCATTTGTTGTACACACACATGCAATACATGAGGACCACAAACTCAATGATTTAACTCCAGGCCAATAGTTTTTATATAGAAAAATATATTTTCTTAATTTATTTTAGAACTTCAAGATTTGAGGTAAGTAGATAAAATGCAAGGTACTTCAAACAGGTAAGTTTAGAACTTTGAATCAAAGCAGTAGTACACACAGTTTTAGTTAAAATGGCAATAAGCTATTTTAAAAGTGGACACAGTGCAAAAATCAGCAGTTCCTGGGGAAGGGAAGTTTAGTTAGGTTTCTCAGGTAAGTAAAGCAATTACACAGTCAGTCTCCTGGGCATAGGCAGCTCACCGTTGGGGGGGGTTCAAGGCAACCCCAAAGTCACCACACCAGCAACACAGGGCCAGTCAATTGGAGAGGACAAAGGAGGGCCCAAAACACACAGGTGCCTCTGAAGAACAGGCGTGCTCCGGTTCCAGTATGCTGCAGGTAAGTACCTGCGTCCTCAGGGAGCAGACCAGGGGGGTTTTGTAGAGCACTGGGGGGGGGACCCAAACAGGCACACAACACACACCCTCAGCGGCACATGGGTGGCCGGGGGCAGTGTGCAAAGTAGGCGTCGGGTTTGCTATAGAAAGCAATGGAGGGGGTCACTTAGGCGATGCAGGCAGGGCGGCTTCTCGGGTCAGCCACTGACCGGGCTAGGGAGAGGGCCGCTTGCTGGTCAGTCCTGCACTGGAAGGTGGATCCTCTCGGTCCTGGGGGCTGCGGGTGCAGTGCTTGGTCCAGGCATCAGGTTCCCTGTTACCAGGCATTCACAGTCAGGGGGAGCCTCTGGATCCTCTCTGTAGGCGTCGCTGTGGGGCTGCAGGGTGGGTCGACTCAGGGTACCCACGTTATCGTAGTAGTCTAGGAGTCCTCTCTGCAGTGTTGGTTCTCTGGAGCTCGAGCCAGGGGCGTCAGGTGCAGGGTGAGAAGTCTCACGCTTCCGGCGGGAAGAGAGAGTTCTGTGAAAGTTGTTTCTTTGTTGCAAAGTTGTTTTGAACAGTGCCGCTGTTCCCAGGAGTTTCTTGGTGTTTCGGGTTCAGGGCAGTCCTCTAAGTCCTCAGTGGTCGCTGGTCCCTGTCGGATGCGTCGCTGTGCAGGCCCTTTCAGTCTGGAGACAGGCCGGTAGGGCTGGGGCCAAGTCAGTTGGCGTCTCCATCATCTCTGCAGGTCAGCAGTCCTTCTTCTTTCTTCACGTTGCAGGAATTCGATTGCCTGGGTTCATGGTCGCCCCTAAATACTAAATTTAGGGGTGTGTTTAGGCCTGGGGGGCAGGAGCCAATGGCTACTGTCCTGGAGGGTGGCTACACCCTCTTTGTGCCTCCTCCCTGAGGGGAGAGGGGCATATCCCTATTTCTATTGGGGGAATCCTCCAATCTCAAGATGGAGGATTTCTAAAGGCAGGAGTCACCTCAGCTCAGGGCACCATAGGGGCTGTCCTGACTGGTGGGTGGCTCCTCCTTGTTTTC
Organism: Pleurodeles waltl; assembly: GCF_031143425.1. NCBI lineage: Eukaryota > Metazoa > Chordata > Amphibia > Caudata > Salamandridae > Pleurodeles > Pleurodeles waltl. The sequence continues at coordinate 640,622,852 of NC_090442.1, forward strand.
CTCATTATCTCCTCCAGCCTGGCCGCCAAAAGTAGGGGCAGTGGCCGGAGGGGCGGGCATCTACACTAGCTGGGATGCCTTGGGGTGCTATAACAAAAGGCATGAGCCTTTGAGGTTCACCGCCAGGTGTTAGTTCCTGCAGGGGGAGGTGAGAAGTACCTCTACCCAGTACAAGCTTTGTTCCTAACAAAGGCACTCACCCCATGTGGCCAGAAACTCGTCTGGTTGTGGCAGGCTGCCAGAAACTGGTCAGGACTAGGAGTTGGACTGGTATTCAGGGGGCATCTCTAAGATGCCCTCTGGGTGTATTTTACAATACATCCCACACTGGCATCAGTGTGCATTTATTGTGCTGAGAAGTTTGATACCAAACTTCCCAGATTTCATTGTAGCCGTTATGGAACTGTGGAGTCGGTATTTGACAAACTCCCAGACCGTATACTCTTTATGGCTACTCTGCACTTACAATGTCTAAGGTTTTGCTTAGACACTGTAGGGGCATAATGGTCATGCACTTATGCCCTCACCTGTGGTATAGTGCACCCTGCCTTAGGGCTGTTAGGCCTGCTCTAGGGGGTAGACTTACCTATGCCACAGGCAGTGAGAGGTGGGCCCTGGCAATCTGAGGGGAGTGCCATGTCGACGTAGTTATTTTCTCCTCATTAGCACACACGAGCTGTGAGGCAGTGTGCATGTGCTGTGTGAGGGGTCCCCAGGGTGGCATAAGACATGCTGCAGCCCTTAGAGACCTTCCCTGGCAACAGGGCCCTTGGTACCAGGGATACCATTTACAAGGGACTTATCTGTGTGCCAGGGCAGTGCCAATTGTGGGAACAAAAGTACAGTTTATGGAAAGAACACTGGTGCCGGGGCCTGGTTAGCAGGGTCCCAGCACACTTTCAATCATAACTGGCATCAACAAAAGGCAAAAAGTCAGGGGGTAACCATGCCAAGGAAAGCATTTCCTCACACCCGGACTGTCCTGTCCCAAGCTGTAACAGATGAGAGGGATGCAGCTAAGTTCATGATTCGTTGTGGACTGGATACGACAGACTCTCTAGGCAGATTGGTTGCATCGACAGTGGCATTGAGACGCCACGCCTGGCTGTGAACGTCTGGCTTTTCGGGGGATGTCCAGCAATCCTTGATGGACATGTCCTTTGATGGCACACGTCTCTTCGGAGACAAGGCGGACTCAGTGCTTGAGCGCTTAAAGAATTCCTGAGCCATGGCCCTGTCCCTTGGCTTCGCACCCGCCCCTAGACCCCAGCAGTCCGCCTTTCGCCCTTTTCGTGGCTACGGAAGGGGCACCCAACCGCATCCTTTTCCACCTGGCCACAGACCTGCGCATGCTGTACAGTCCCTGCGCGGACGCAGGATCTCATTTTCTCAGGGATCAGGGAGGTCCCCCAGTCCACCCCCAGCTCCTCCTCAGCCTTCAAGCCTTTCTTGTCCGCAGGTACATCAGCAGCCAGTAGGTGGCAGGATACGCCATCACCTGCCCCAATGGCAAGCCATTACCTCGAACAGGTGGGTCCTCCAAATTGTCCAAAGGGGCTACTCCCTCCCCTTCGAGACATCTCCTCCAGCCATGCCACCTTCATACAGTCATATATCGGAGCATCATATGGCGCTTCTCCACGAGGAAGTCCAAGCCCTTTTGGCCAAAAGAGCTATAGAGAAGGTTCTGTTGCCTGAAGTAGGTTGTGGTTGCTATTCCTGCTACTTTCTGGTTCTGAAAAAGAACAAAGGTCTTCGACCTATACTAGATCTTCGGTCCCTCAATCTCTTCCTAAAAAAGGAGAAGTTCAGAATCTTTTCATTGGCTCAGGTCCTATCTGTCCTGGATCCCGGAAGCTGGATGGTAGCGTTGGACTTGCAAGACGCATACTTCCACATTCCCGTCTTGCCTGCCCACTGGCATAACCTACGAATCGTGTTAAGTCACAAGCACTTTCAGTTTACCGTGCTCCCCTTTGGCCTTACCAGTGCCCCTTGGGTGTTAATGAAAGTGATGATAGTGGTGGCAGCTCATCTGTGCAGGTTAGCGGTTCCAGTCTTCCCTTACCTTGAAGATTGGCTGTTGAAGGCGAAATCGCCCCAGACAGTCGTCTCCCACCTCCAGACTACGGCAAACCTCTTGCATTCGCTGGGGTTCACTACCAACGTACCGAAGTCACACCTGACTCCTTCTCAGATGCTCCCTTTCATTGAAGCTGTTTTGGATACAGTGCAGTTTCAGGCATAACCTCCCGAAAAGTGAGTCCAGGATAGTCGGGCTATAATATCGATGTTTCAGCCTCTGTCCTGGATTTCGGTGAGAAGGACTCTGAGGCTGCTGGGCCTCATGGTCTCCTGCATCCTGCTAGTTCAAAATGCCACATGGCAAATGCGAGCTCTGCAGTTGGACCTGAAGTTCCAGTGGGTGCAACATCAGGGGAATCGCTCCGACAAGGTCCAGATCTTAGAAGGGACTGCGAAAGACCTGCAGTGGTGGTTAACGAATCAGGATTGGGTCAAGGGCAGATCCCTCTCCTTTCCCCAACCAGATCTTAACGGTCGTGACAGGTGAGTCACTCCTGGGACTCCATATCGATCATGTGGAGCTCCGAGCGATTCGACTAGCATTGAAAGCATTTCTACATTCCCTCAAGGGAAAGGCAGTGCAGGTGTTCACAGACAACAACATCGCCATGTGGTATTGCAACAAACAAGGTGGAGTGGGGTCGTGGACTCTTTGTCAAGAGCCCCTTCGTCTCTGGATTTGGCTGGAACATCATTGCATTTCCCTGGCGGTTCAACACCTGGCAGGCTCCTTGAATGCCAGATCAGACGAACTCAACCAACAATGCATGGTCGACCTCGAATGGCATCTCCATCTGGAGGTGGCGCAAGGTCTCTTCCTGCAGTGGGGAGAACCTTGGTTAGACTTGTTCGCCTCTGTAAAGAACACGCAATGTCAGCTGTTTTGCGCGTTGGAGTTTCCAAGGCGGCACTCGCTCGGCGATGCTTTTCATCGTTAGTGGAACTCAGGCCTCCTGTACGCCTTCCCGCCAATACCACTTTGCCCAGAGTTCTGAAGAAGATCAGGAAAGACCGGGCCCAAGTAATACTGGTGGCTCCGGACTGGGCACAAAGTCTGGTATCCCGAGCTTTGGAACATGGCCATAGCTCCTCCGATTAGACTGCCTCTTCGGGAGGATGTTCTGTCGCAGCAGCAGGGGAAGGTCCTCCACCCGAACCTGTCAACTCTGCGACTTCTTGCGCGGAGCTTGAGCGGCGACAGTTGACATCTTACGACAGGCCACCCAAAGTCTGTGACATTATCTTGGCAGCCAGGCGTCCCACAACCAAAACTGTATACGCCTGTCGTTGGAAGAAATTTGTGGCATGGTGCGTCGACAATTGTCGATCCTATATCTGCTCCTCTTTCTCAAGTTCTTCTCTTTATTCTTTCCCTTGCCCTGCAGAGTTCCACCGTGGGCACTCTTAAGGGATATCTCTCTGCTATCTCTGTTTTCTTAAGGTTACCAGATCAGCCTTCTTTATTTAAATCTCCCATAGTTGGGAAGTTTCTTAAAGGTCTCACACATCTCTTTCCTCCTATCCCATTCATCATGCCCCAACGGGATCTCAACTTGGTCTTAAATTACCTCCTGTGTACCCCGTTTGAACCGCTTCGCAACTGTCCTCTAATATTCCTAACTTTAAAAACTGTCTTTCTAGTTGACATTACTTCTGCCCGCAGAGTAAGTGAACTCCAGGCTCTGTCATCTAAGCCACCCTATCTTGCCATACATCCTGACAAAGTGGTGCTTCGCACGAGGGCCTCTTTTCTACCTAAGGTAGCGACACCCTTCCATGTCGGACAGTCCATCACCTTGCCTACCTTTTATGCACCCCAACATCCCTCTCATGAAGAGGAGAGACTCCACTGTCTGGATGCAAAAAAGAGCATTGGCGTTCTATCTTGATCGTACCAATCAACTCTTTGTGGGATATGTGGGTGCAAAGAAGGGGAAGGCGGTGCAGAAGAGGACCATTTCAAGATGGGTGCTCTTATGCATCAAAATGTGCTACGCTCTGTCTAAGAAGCAATCCCCTGAAGGTTAGAGAGCTCACACCACCAGAGCTACTGCTGCTACCACAGCGCTATCACAGGGCGTTCCAGTCCTGGATATTTGTCAGGCAGCAACGTGGGCATCTCTGCACACTTTTACCAAGCACTGCAGCCTGGACAATCAGGTCTGAAGGGACGGCTACTTTGGCCGTTTGGTCCTGCAGGACTTTTTGGTGTGATCTTAGTTTGCAGGCCCTCTACTGGGGGTGGTATTGCTCGGGTATCTATTCAAAGTTAAGGAAACTGCAACTAGAAGTCTCTAGTACAATTGCTTACTTTCGGTAATGAAATATCTGGTAGTGACATATTCTAGTTGCAGATTCCTTACCAACGCGCCCAACCTCCCTGCACTGTGAACTGATTTCTAGGGACAGTAACTTCCCCTTGAGGGCCCTAGTTCTGGCGCATCACTCTGGGTTCTTCATGGCTCCGCCCTACTGGTGTGGAAAGTCGTGAAAAGAAACTGACAGCGCGCCGGGGTGGCGCCTATAAACGACTGCGATGTCATCGCGGCGAGCATGAATCCCACGGAATTGACTGACGGCGCGCAGAGGTACTGCTCGAAGAAAAATCTCTGGATCCAGTCTGACGCCTGGGGAAATTCAAAGGTAAGGGATCTGCAACTAGAATATGTCTCTACCAGATATTTCGTTACCGAAGGTAAGTAACTTGTACGTCAGGTACGAAGAGACCGGGCACTTTGCCCGTTGAGTCCTACAGGACTTCTTAGTGTAAGTAGAAGTATCTGCAGCCCACCGCCAGGAGGTTATGGCTTGGGTATCTATACAAAGGTAAGGAATCTGCAGCTAGAAGCCTCTGTCAGATGAACTAGTTACTTACCTTCGGTACCGCCACCCATATCAATTCCGGATATCTTCCAAGACGGTGACAATCAGCATTTGGAACATGATGAGTGGAATGATTGTCACGCTAACGCCAGAGTCTCCAATGCCAGCAGCAACCAATTCGCCACCTGCGAATTTTGGCAGCTTCCTTGATTTACTGAACAGAGCATCGGCCTTCATATGCTAGCTAGGCAACAGAGTGTTTCCTCTACGATTTTAAGGCCGGAACACAATGCACTACTTGGGCCAACCCTATTGTAGATTTCATTTGTCAGGAAGGCCTAAAATTAATGAAGACCCCGAGGGTCTGTTGCAGCTGTCATTCCAAAACTCGACAAGAAGTACAAGGCTCCTAAGAGATTTCCTACTTCTATTGTTGGTCATCCCCAACCAAATTTGGTCATCATGCAAGCGGCTCAGAGGAGAGCAAAAAATCCTTTGTCAGCATGCACAGCTTCTATGGACAAGGAAGACAGCTGGCTGAACAATCTAGGCAAGAGATTTGCCGCTATGAGCCTCCAAGGCCATGGCTATCTTGGGGAGATACGACCGGCAGTTGTGGTCTGACATCTTGTCACTGCTGGACTATCTCCCAGAGGAAAGTAAAAAAGAGGAAAGAGAGATCCAGGCGGAAGATGGAAAGGCCTCTTCCAAGGCAATAGATTTGGCAATGGACATTTCTTCCACAGCCTTCAGGCAAATAGCTGTAGCAGCAGTATTGAGGCACCAAGGTTGGCTTAAAGCCACTACTTTCCCTCCAGAGGTGCAGGCCAAAATACTGGACGTGCCATTCAACAGAGAATACATGTTTGGGTAATACGTTGATGATGAATTGTAGTTACTCAAGTGTCCGATACAGCTAAGTTGCTAGCAAACTTACAGCAGAGGCAGAAGTCAGTATTCCTCCCAACTGCGATTCCGGCAGCGGTTTCAGCCCTACTCGCAGCAGAATTTTCATTCTCAGTATTCGGAGCAGTTCTACAGGCCAACCACAGCAGCTGTATATTCTAGGCGGCCGGGGTGTCGACACCCTTCACCAGGAGGAAAATCTCAGGATAGCAACAGGAGACAGTGAAATACTGCACGCCCCTGTCACCACAGACCTATGTCAATTTGCCCAAAAGTTAACAAATTCTTCAATCATCTGAAGTTCATCTCTTCCGACAAATGGGTGTGGGACGTATTCCAGCACAGTCACACCCTGGAATTTGTTCACACCTCAGAATGTTTCTCTTTAGAAGACAGCCCATCATCTTTCAGTTCACAAAAAAGAAATTAAATTACGTCTCTCAGAACAAGCAGTAGAGGAGGTGCCGCACAACCAGCTCAATCTATGTTTTTATTCTCACTCCTTTCTGATAAAAAAAAATGTCAGGAAAGAGTCAGCGATTAATGGATCTCAGGTTATTGAAAAAGTTCATTAAAAAGCAACCTTTCAGAATGCTATCTCTTCAAGAGATTTTGCAGCTGATGGATACAGGGGACTGTCTTCTCTGGATCTAATGGACACGTACTTTCACGTGCCAATACATCCAAGCACAGGAGGTCACAGGGTGCCATTGGCAGGTCAAGGTGCTCCTCTTCGGGTTAAGAACAGCCCCCAGAGTATTCACCAAATGCATGGCACCAGTGGGGGCTTTCCTCTGACGGTCCAGTCACCAGGTATCCCTCTACCTGGACGATCGGTTAATCAAGGATCCCTTTTTTAAGTCGGCAAAGAAGTTTACAGAGGCCTGCTTACATCTGTTCCAATCCCTAAGCCCCAAGCTCAATAGCGAAAAATCATCCCTTGTCCCTTCCAGTTCGCTGGTGTTTCTAGGAGCAGTCCTGGATACCAAACTTTTTAAAGGCCTTTCTCACAGAAGAAAGAGTTACCCGATTGCAGACACTGACGAGATCACTCTCTTCAAGAAGGTGCGTTTCTGTAAGGACATACATATCCATGCTGGGGGTGATGTCATCCTGCATCCAGTTAATTCCTAATTGCCACCTGCACGTGAGAACTCTTCAAGAACAGCTCGATGTGCAGCAGACACAATCTCGGGGTTCTTTCGAGGACATCGTTTCGTTAATCCCGGAGATGAAGTCAGCAATGTCCAGGTGGATGGTAAAAGAGAACATCTCTCAAGGTCTATCCTTCCTGCCTGTGGTGCCCCAAATAGTGATGACAACTGATGCATCCATGAAGGGAACGGAAATACACATACAGGATCTGGAGGTCCTTGGGAAGTGGTCCAGCTAGGAAGTATTATGTCACACAAATCTACTAGAATTGAAGACGGTCTTTCGAGGTCTTTAAGCATTTCTTCCAAGGTTGGGGCTTATTAGTTCTAGTCAGGACAGACAACACTACCACCATTTTATATCTGCAAAAACGAGGGGGAACGAGATCTCAAGTTCTCTCGCTCAAAGCACAGCAAATACGAGAGTGGCTGATAGCCAGCAACATATTACTGAAAATGGAACATCACCCAGGAGTGCAAAACGAGTGGGCTGATTCCCGCAGCAGAGAAAGCAGGCAATGCCACGTGTGGGAAATCACCCAGAGGTAATTGGAAAAGGTTTTCCAGTCTTGGGGGCATCCTACCCAGATCTATGCGCTACATACCTCAACAAAACATGCAAGTTCTTCGCCAGCAGATTTTCTCAGCCAGGTTCTTGGGGGAACGCCTTCCACTTCTCATGGGCAGGGATGTTAACATATAAATTTCCCCCATTTCGACTCATTCCAAAGGTCCTACAGAAAATTAAAAGGGAGCTGTGTAGAATAATTCTAATAGCGTGGGTGAGACAGTTCTGGTACACTGAGCTTCATCACCTATCAGAGTGCTCACACATACAGTTCACGTTGACGGAGGATCTTCTCTCAATGAACCAAGGCCAAGTAATTCACCCATAAACACAGTCTGACCTTGTCGACTTGGCTCCTCCTCATGCTGAATTTGGAGCTCTAACAATTGCTAATGAATGCAAGTTGATTCTTTAACAGGCTAGAGCTCCATCTATGCTCAAGTGGAAAGATTTCATCTCCTGGTGAGCTTCCCAGTCTTACCATTCTTTCTCGTCAACTCCTGAACAGATTCTGCCTTATCTATTACACCGCTCCTAATCAGGGCTTACACATTCCTCAATTTAGGTACATCTAGCGTCAATTCCCCGTTACAGACGAAGTTCTGGGCGATTGTCATTGTGGTCCAGTAGGCTCGTGAAGAAGTTTATGAAAGTTTCAATCAAAGCCTGTCCTCCTATCAAACATCCTCCAGTGCCCTGGCAGCTGAACACTGTCTTGTCACAACTCATGACATCTCCATTTGAGCCTGTTAATAAGTGTGAGCTGAAATGTTTCTCATGGAAAGGGGCAATTGTATAGGCTGTTACATCTGCCAGACGTATTACTGAGATTTAGGCTTTCTCCATTAAAGAACCTTACCTATGGGTTTTGGAAGACAGAGTAATTCTGTGTACTATTCCTTGATTCACCCCAAGATTCCTACAGCATCTCATCTCAATAAGCCAATCACTTTTCTTTTTTTTTCTCTAATTCATCCTCTCCTGCAAAGAGAGCCTTGCATTCACTAGACATTAAGCGTTGCTTGAAGTTCTACTTACGAAGGACAAGAACTTTCAGAAAGTCAAATCAATTGATCATTTCTTTCACGGCTGCAAGAAAAGGTCAAGCCTTGACACGGGGTGGTATTGCTCAATAGGTTTAATCAACTATAGACTTCAGTCATGAGAAGGCTGGATGTCCGCTGGTTACAAAAGTGAAAGCTCACTCAACTTGGAAGGTTTCAAAGTCTTCAGCCCTGTTAGCAGGAGTGCCTTAACTTGACACCTGCATGGCAGCAACATGGGCAAACGTCCATACCTTCACAAAGCATTACTTCCTGGATGCCTGGAATAAGACAGATGTAGCAGTTGGACAAGCTACTCTCCGAAAACTGTTCTCATGAGGTATGCAGCTATTAAGCTCAAATAGTTTTTTTTTTCTTTACCGGTTTTACAAGTATTATTATTATTATTATGGTTCGTTTATAATATACTGTATTTTTCTTAATTTACGACCTCGGCGGACGGTGTTAAATTGGCAGTAGCACCGCCAACAGGCTGGCGGTAACTACCGCAAAATTATGACATTGGATGGACCACACCGTCCGCCACAGCGGTAACAATGGCCGGGCTGGAGACATCACTAGCCTGCCTGCGGGATAATGACCCCGCATACCGCCATGGTTTTCGTGGCTTCTGTACCGCCACGAAAACCATGGTGGTAGGCACTATCAGTGTCAGGGAATTCCTTTCCTGTAACTGATAGGGGTCTCCCCGGCCCCCCTCCCCATCCCCAGAGTCCTACCCCAACAGCCACGGCTCCCCTACCACCCCCCAAAGCCCCTTCCCTTTACTCCCCCCTCCCCTCCCCCCCCACGAACACCATGGGCCCCCCATACATACCCACACCCATGCATGCACACACATACACGATACACCCCCGACACACACCACACCCCCCGCATTCACACGCACTCACCCCCTCCATACACACACACTCACACCCCCATTTACGCACACAAACCCCCCCCCACCACTGCCTTACCCCCCTGTCAGACGATCACCTTACCTGTTTTGGTGGTCACCCGGGAGGGAATGGGTTCCATGGGGCCTGCTACGCTGGCAGCACCCCGTCACCACAACACTGCCACGCTGAATACTGTATCGTAATTCGGTGGGCGGTGTTGTGGTGACGTGGCGGTGCCGGAGGAGCAACCTCCACTGCACCACCGACAGCCAGTATGGCTGCTGGCGGCTCTCCGCCCAATGTATGGCAGAGAGCCGCCAGCAGTCATAATATGGCGGTCGGAAGACCGCCAGCACTGCCGGTCTTCGGACTGGCGGGACTAAGAAGACCAAAATGAGGGCCAAAATGTTGTTTAAACTTCCGTCTGTTCAGTGAAAGTTTGTTCCATATTCTCCTTCAGCACTGGAGGCTCAGATTTTACTGATCTTTCTTCATTTATTCAGCTTAGTAGCCTTAACAATACCCAACAGCATAAGTGCGAAAGACTTCAAAACCCATGAGTCCAAGCCAAAACAAGTCCACTAATCTTCTGCCTCATTCATCGCAGTAGAAACTCCATAAGACCAACAATCACTTTTACCTGGCTATTCAGCAGCCAGATAAGTTCTTCCATGAGAATGTTCTTCTGTTGATGGTACTTGGCAATGTAATGTTTTTCATGCTTTATAGTGCCGGTTCATTGTTTTTCCCAGCAGCCGGTTGTCTTGATGGACTGAACACTAGGGGGCTTCTACGCTCCTTGTTGGGCTTCACAGAATGCTCAGGTGCTTCTCCAGCACAGTGGAGCACCCGGTCTAGTCTGCTCCTCAGGTGTTCTGCTTTTCTTTTCGCATGGTAAGGCCAGCCTCTGCATAGCCTCTCAAGCAGGGAAATGCGGGCGAGCAGGTTGTCCTTCACTGCTTCATGCGATTGAGGTTTGATGCTTCTGGGGGTGCTGCCGTGGCATCCCTGGTACACGCTTGACCTCCTGTATGGCAAACAAATTGTGCGGAACAGGATGGCTTTCCTTCTCCTGCTGCGTGCATTGGCTGTTCCTCAAGTGACGCTGTGTGCGGTAACACCAATCCCACATTAATTCTCATTTGCTTCATCTTCTGAGTGCAGACGAGTGGTTGCAAGTCTGTTTTCCACTCGCTCTGACGGTTTACTGTGCCTGTAGGTTTAAAGTCATTAGTTTCTACCATCCTTATCAGCATGTGCTACCCCAGTTGGCAGGTATTGGGTTGGTTTAGGCTGCTGGCCCAGCTGTCTATGTGCCCAGAGCAGCAGCTTATACACATCCCCTGGCCAATTGAATAATATATATTCACACCGTATCACTATGGCAGGAGAGAGAAGATGACTGCTCAAGTTGCAGAAGAACCTTATCCCTTTCTTCTGAGGTAGGAATTAGTAGATGCAGTGGACGCATCTTTACAATGGGCATTGGAACCCTTATGCAGACAGTTGCGGGTTCTGGCCATTTTGGAAGATGGAGTGGTAGTTGATGGGGACCTCTTCAAGGACCCCTGTGTGAAAGAACCCAACAAGTCTGTGACCATCTTCTCATGTCTTTGGCGGGCCGGTAGAGGTTGTTCTACCAGCCGGCCCTTCTCCACAGACTCCATTCCCTGGGCTTTATAAGTGCAGGGACGCCATCTTAAGGTATGTAGTGGACACTGGTCAACACGAGTGGTCCAGCTACATAATGGATTCGCCGAACCTAGGCATGTTTGGTATCAAACATAGTGGAATCATGCACCTACACCGATTCCAGTGTTAGTGTCATGATCTCCTCTACTCCTTAGAGGACCCCCAGTTCAGCCTGTGCAGCCTTATGGAGACTGGCTGCTAGCCCTCGTTGATGTGACATTGTTCTGTCCTCCCGCTGGTGAGCAGGGCTCAAGCAGCAGAAGGCAGAACAAAGGATTTCCTGCGAGGGAGAGGTGTGACCACCTCCCCCTTTGTATTGGGTGTCTATGGGCTGGGGTTGGGTGGTCTCTGAGCACCACCAGACTGTTTTGACGGGCACATTTGGTGATCAAATTTGCATAATCAGGTTTGCACCAGTTCATGAACCCTTTGTTCCGGCTCCAGTGCAAAACTGCACAAAGGACAGGGGAGTGACCACCCACCTGTTCAACTCCTCCCCTAGGGTGGTGCACAGAGCTCTGCCAGATGGCTGGTTGATTCTGCCATCTTGGAAATAAGGTATGCAGAGGCCCCTGAGACCATGTGACTGGTTAGGCTATGCAGAGTGGATAGCTCAAAATATCGGCGGACTATTCCAAAGCACAAACCGAGGAGCTGTAAGCTCTCCTAAGTGTGCCCTAGGAGATGTAAATATAGAGTGACTCTCCGATCCTGCCTTACCTCCATAGATAATCGATCATTCTCTGAATTGAGTGGTGAAAAGTCCTTACTAGGAAAATCAGAAAAAACTGCTTTCCTAGGAGATTTACTGGAAACATTGCAGTGGACAGCAAAACCTGTTTATACGAGAGCCAAAAAAAAAAAAAACCTTCATACATCAGCACAGACTTCGATATATTCAGAAATAGAAAGGATCCATGCTAGAGAAAATGTAAAACTGTTTCATATATTATGTACGTACTTTTATCCATTATTTGTTTGACTTGAATAAAATACTTTTGAATTGTGTTGTGTGTTTTTCAAGTGTGGGATCTTATTCTCACATTTATTTCAATATGCGAATAATCGCTTCTATGGAAGCAGATCCTCTTCTGTTGTACTATATTTTTTGTTGAATTATTTTTTTCTGTCTAATGGTTTTGTTTTAGAAATGTCCCGTTTCAAGCAGAACCTCAAGCTCATCAATCCCTGCTTGGGGATCACCGCATGACTACCTATTTCCACAGTTCTTAATTTGGTTGGGAAAAAAAGTGCTGGGGCCCAAAATCAGCACTATAAGAAGGTCTGAATGCCATATACCTAGTCTGCATAGCCTTAATTCCACCTCATGCCTCTTTTATCCACCACAAGACATCACCTTCCTCATCTCACTCTAGGATGTTCTTTTTTTTTTATTTATTTTTTATCCCTGCTTTCTCCCTTTTTTGTAGCTGTATGTCCGTCTTCCATTTCCCCTTTTTGGGTTTTTCTTTCTCTTGCTCTGGATTAAGGTTTGTTGGGGAAAAATAAATGAGTACCATCGGGCCATACTTGCACCCACTGGCTTAAATCAAGAACTGTTCCACCACAAACTACAAGTAGGTAGGGACCACAATAATAAGTAAACTCAACTGCTTCTTAGAAAACGTTTTTACAACTCTGACTGTACCTGAAAGCTGACGATCTTAGCACTGCAATACTTTCGTGCACAGCACTTTTTCCCAAATTTCCAAAAAGCCCAATTTTGTTGTATTTTGGCTTTTTGCTCAGTTCTTTCACTGGAATGCACAAATCCTGGGTACCTTTAGAATCCTCAACATGTGGGAAAATAAGGATGCAAATGTTGCATGGATATCTTTTTGAGGTAAAAAGTTATGATGGTTTGTGTGATGTTCCCCAAACATGCAAAAAGGGCTCAGCACTGGGCAGGAAAAACCTCAGCTATCTGGGGGTTAAATGCATGTTCCCTTAGTAGTTAACATTTGTCATCAGACACTCTGTGGCACTTAATGGCTGCTAGAAAGTTCTTAACAAGATGCTTGCACAATATTTAAGTTGTGAAGATGTTGTTTTATTGGTAATAGCTAAAGAAATCAATCTTCAGGTCCCAGGCACTCTTACCTACTTTATGGAGTGGACCAAATAAAGGTGCCAGAAACCGCTTTCAGTCATTTTTTCCACAACAGTGTATGTTTTGTAACTCATTTGCTTGCTTGTATTCGCTGACTTTCTTTGTATTAGGCCATCCAGCATGCCGTTGTCTCTCCATTGGAGCCCAGCCTCTTACCCTCACTGTAACTAGTTCCTTGTATTCTTCCACAAGTGCTCACTTTCCGCAAACTTGTTTTTTCTTCTTTGTGAGGTGCTTCTTCAGAGTGGTTATATTGTCAGCTGCTGTCCAAGCTTGATACTGTAGTTCTTTAACATGGTTTCCTCCATTCTATGTGTGTTGCTACACTTTTAGCTACAATGATTATATACAATCTCTTATCCTGGAAGAATTGTCCTTCTGCATTACTGGTTCTACTTCTCTTCACTACAAATTAAGCAATCATGCATGCTTGTGGGGATGCTGCATTTGTGAAGGCACGTGATCAACAAAGATCCCTTTATATTTTGGGATTTTTTAGTACTTTTTTGGTACTTTTCTTCATCCAGAAATGGAGGTCAAATGCCAGGCTATTTTGTTTATTCTTTTAAAAGGGAGTTTAGTTTTTATGTCTTTCTCTGACTACAAAATTAGAGGATTTTATAAAGTGAAAAAAATACGACAATCTTGCCTAGTACCGGGAGTGTGAAAGGAAAGGATGCCATTTTTCTCTACTACACAACAAAATGTAAATACCTGTTAATTACTTTATACAGATATTTCACAATACATCACCACAGGAAATCAAATTTCTGAAGTATTGTGGAATGAAACAAATCAATACACTTGCTTATGTACAGATGAAATATTTGCTGACACCTGATTTCCATTGTTTATGCAGTGCATAGTTTTATCAGTAAAACAGCCTGTCTGTGTACATTTAGTGGTCAGTTCATTGGAAAATGTGTTGTCTGCAAATGATAATGCCCTACCACACTGTGCTTTAGTGATATATTTGGAAAATGTACCACCATCTACATACAATACCCTTGCCACTCTCCTGCTAAATACATTTGCAACACTTGTTCTTTGTGTGGCACATGTACGTTTTACAATTCCTAAAAATCCAGTTTTTGTCAGCATAATCCCCAAAGAGCCTTTAAAATGAAGTAATGACCATCTTGTCCAAACCTTGTCAGCTTTCCAAACTTATTTTTGTCTTTAAAATAATAAAATGTTAGTATAGTATTGAGTGCAGTGGGCTGCAAACATTGGTTGTTTAATTCTCATGCCTATTGAGTTAATTGACTAATTTCGTTTTACTGGGGTTTGCATTTTTCACTATCCAGACTGCCATTAGTTAAGCAATCTTTAGTTTTTTTTTTATAAAGTCAACTTTCAGTACTTTTTGCTGTAAAGCAGATCACTGCTGTGTATCATATATATTACCAGCCTAGTACAGTATGTTTGTCAGAATTAAAGAAACTTTACAAGTCTCCCACTAAAGTTTATCTTCATTCCAAACCCAGGTGTTTTTGTTAGGTTTGATTTAACCAATACTTTTTGGGTTTTCTAAATTTATATCTATAATAGACTTACTTTTAGGGGCTTTCAGCCAGCCATCTTCATCCATTGGTCTGTTGCTCACATTTTCTTACCCCAGCTACAGCATACAGTATGGGGCAGTGGTTCAGCACTTAAGCCATTGGCTACCTTCACTGTAAGTGATGGCATTCCATACTTTCACAAGTACCACACATAAAGTGGTTCCCTTAGATGTGAGAAACTACTCCAACAGTGAGCGCCTACTAAAACCCAAAAATATTTTTGGCTTCAGCCCATAATTATAATTTTTGGTTTTAGATTGATAAAGTCCAGGCAACTTCCCCAATAATAAAGATTTACAAAATACCAGACCTGTTAGCTTTGTCAATGCTTGTTTCATTTATTGTATCAACAACACTGCTTGATGGACGTTTAACCAATGCAGCTCCACAAATTATTTTTTACTGCATTTTATTTTAAGCTCTTATGTCCACGAATTGCTACTTAAAAGATGCATCTTGCAAAAGAGGAGACAACTTGTACCTGTAAAAGAATGAATCAGATTAATCAAACTACGGATTTAACATTTTGTAAAACAAAAGGTGCATTTGCTTGTTACATTAAATGAGAAATCAAATTCTTTATATTAATTTGAGCATTTAAAATGTGTTTGCAGAGTCCACCTGTGACAGCAGTACCAGCAGTGTCCATGAAAGGCCAGTTAATCAATTCTAAACCCTCTCCCTACCCAGCAACAACACCACAAGTGGATAGAATTAAAAAACCTGGACAAAACTTCATGTGTCTATGGCAGTCTTGTAAAAGGTAAATATATGTATATATATAAATAAATGTTTAAACTATGGGTTATTGTGAATTTTCAATTGAAGGTTCCTCTGAACATGATCTTTTCTATTTGTTGTCACACTAACCTTGCAATGGAAGATTGTTCCTCATGTATGTGTGTACATGGGTGGCACTCACACCACTGTAGTTAATGTTGAAACATGGGTTCCATTTAATATTTTTTGGATCACTAATAACTTATTTGCACTGTATTTTCCAGGTTAACCAATCTGCATCATAGTTAACAAAATAGTTAATTGTGCCTTCTTAGATTCTTTCAAATTTGGTTTAGACTGGGGATGGGCAAAATTGATTTAGACATACCAGAAGTACTGATTTGCATGGGATCATACAATAGCAATTTTCTCTGTAAATAAATGCCACACAACTGTAGAAAACAACATATGTTTGGCAAGTAAGTAGCAATTTGCTTAATTTGGTGTCGTTTGCTGATTTGGTTAATTTTTGTTTCTCGGTTTTGGAGCTGTGATTCAAAATGTCACTACGCAGTTTTTAATTGTCTATCTGCAATCATCTGAAACGTTTTGGCATTTTGATTGGCTAACCGTCTATGCTATCTATGAACTTATTCACTAATGGATGTGTGGGCCTAGCTGTTTCTTTGTCCTGTTCCTAATGGACCAGTAACAGGCTTGGATACAGGGGTGTGGAATTTAACAAAATATCTACTTGTCCATGGGAGAGGTTGCTTCATAAATATACTTATCCTGTAAAACGATCTACTTGTCCTTTTGATACCATATGGTGCACTGACAAATTATGGCAGCAGTCTCATTATATAAGAGCTCTGATAATAGCCTCTCTGTTTATGCCAAGGCTCGTGCTATAGTAGGGCTTGAGTACTAATAATTTCCTTATTTTGCCACCTTTCCACAGATGTACATATTGGGGCTGGAGGAAGAAGTAAACAATAGTTCCAGGGTTGGAATACCTATGAGTCTGTGCAGACCTACTAACTTAAATGTTTTAATGATTTTCACCAGCTCCTCTCTAAGCTTTTTCCATACTGAGAAAGGTTGGAAATTTACTCCGGAGAAGGGCAGAAGTGGAAATTCTTCCAGGGTTGGGAAAAAAGTGTTTGGAGGGAAAGTGAACTTGTAAATGTTCAGTAGATGTTTGAATGAGCAAGTCTACACTTGCATATTTGCTCGTGTTAAAATACAGTTTACAAATATTTTCCAGGAGTACCATTTCCTGACCTACTTCTGTAAATTCTTGTGAATTCATGCAAGCCATAATTCTGCACTAATGCTAAGACATATACCATTGGTGCACTTTTGTGACTTTCTTTGAGAATTAGGTTCACTCTCTATCCAGCTATCGGCTGGTTTTACTGAGAGTGATAGCATTCTGCTCTTCCACAGGGAGCATGTTTGCAGACAAAGAAGTTTTGTTCAGTGGTATCTCCCATAACAATGTTTCACAAAAGCTGTGTTAAAACAAGACGCACATTGATAAAACCAAAAGACTGATCATTAATGTTGGATTGGTTGGCTGTGCCAATTCTTGTTTATTTTCATGTTCCCATAATCTTGTTGAATCTGGTTACAGTGATTTTCCATTATGAATATTTCTCGAAAATACCAGCATGCATTAACATATTTACTAAATGGTGCTTCAAAGAAATGGTACCTAAAATTTCACAGTAATTTCACAAAATATTTTTTCCTACTTGCATTTTTAATCTGAGCATTTTATGTTGAAAGCAAAGAAGCATAAATGTTGCTTAAAAGCTTCTGCAAATATTTGCATCTAATCAAAGAGTATTCTGGGAGCATCATACATAGCCTCATATTATTATTTTCAAACGTGCATGTATGTATTTTTTTTTTTTTTTTTTTTTTTTTTTTTTTTTTTTACTGGAACCAATGTCAGTAGTGCAGGTGTGAGCTTACAACATTATTTACATTTAGAGTGCTCTCCCTAATAATACAAACGTTGCATTAATGAACCATAAATACAAGTTTGAAACAGCATTAACATAGGGACACAAATATTACCTCACCCGTAGACAATTACCTTCCCTGTAAACTGGCAGCCAAAGGGGGTGTGTTTCAGAAGGGTTGGGCCCACTTGTTCCAAGGACCCAACATGAAAACTTGATGACCCCCAAACAATATGTCCTGGGCATTAGGATATAGGAATTCCACACATAGTTCGATATTTATTTTCCTTGCTTTTTACTGTAGATACTAGGGAAGGAAAAAAATTACACAAGACCAGTAGTGTGCTAACAATCACAAGTATATTAAGACCACCTTGATCCCCCTTCACCCAACCTGAGTTCCCGATTTAAAAAAACATTCGCATGTTTTTAAAAGCTTACCTAAATTTCAGTCAAACAAAGCCTTAAAATATCCCTGATTATAAAGTGTTTTTTTAGTCTCTTGTCATAAAGTGCTTTTTTGATCTTCAAATGACCATGCTAATCCCCACCAGCTGAAACCCTACCAAGCCAAAGGCCACGATCTTCATTTCCTGCCATACATAGCCTGGCAGTTACCTCTTGCATTAGACAAGGTTTCTGTTAAGCTAATCTTCCGCATTTTCCCTTCCCACTTCTCAAACCATGGGATGGCAGGTGCTGATCTGAAGAGAGCTACCCCTCGTTCATTTTTTGTCTGGCTTTTTTCATTTTTTTGTCAAAGATTCTTTTGAGTTTTCAACTCCTGGTGCGTTGGGGATGTCATCAAGGAAGACCGGGTTCAAGCCCTGTGATTCTTGTCATCAGGCCTTGTCCGCAACGGCTCTGCACCTTGTATGTCTTTCTATGCCTTTGATGCCTGGAGTGCAAGCTCGACCATGAACCTCAGTCATGCCGCGAGTGTAAGGGGATGAATCTGAAGTCTTTGAGGGAGCAGTCCCTGAAGCCAATAGCGGCTGGGCACTTAACTCCGTGCAAGTCTATGTTGT
The DNA here is from genome assembly GCF_031143425.1 of Pleurodeles waltl. Taxonomy (NCBI): domain Eukaryota; kingdom Metazoa; phylum Chordata; class Amphibia; order Caudata; family Salamandridae; genus Pleurodeles; species Pleurodeles waltl. The sequence goes on from NC_090442.1 coordinate 640,641,418, forward strand.
TCGAGAGGAAGGGCCCAGGATTGGTCTCAAAGTCCTCTATTGTTGTCACACTCCAAATCCTTGGGCATTCAGGTATGTCAAGGCACAAGAAGAAATCAAAGAAGTTAAAGGGTTCTTCGACTTCTCTTTGTCCATCGGGAGATGAAGGGGCATTGGCGTTCTAGGCCTCGCTCTGTAGAGCCTGCAGTTTCTGAGAGGCGGAGCAACCCCTGCCCAACTTAGAGTTTTACAAGGCCATGCACCTCTTTTTTGGGCAGCCCAACACCACTGGAGCGCTTTCGGGACCCGCAGTCAGAAGGGGCTCCTTTGTGTTCCCCGCTGGTGGCTTCGGCCTCAGCGCAAAGGGGCGCCCAGTCCTGGATCCGGACCAACGTCGGCCGTACCACTCCAACCTTCCCCGGTGCATCCCCATTGTAATCCCAAACTCCGACATGGAGCCAGATTGGGTGTCGTATGACAGATTTAGGCACCGTCAGGAGCCTTGCCTCTTATGTCTGATCCTGGGCCCCTTTCTTATGGATTTGGTTACGGGCATGAATGGGAGGTGTCACTGGACCATTTAGAATGCAAGTTTCAGGAACAACCTATAGACTGGCAAACAGACTTGGGTGAAGCCAGCGGACTGAATACTTCTCCAGATATTGGCATGCTTTGTCCCTCTTCTGTGGGAACAGAGGAGCGAGCTTCCTATTCTTTGGTGGTGAGGAGGGCAACTGAAGTCCTGGACCTTGAGTTGCCTAAGGTGGCCTTCAGGACTAATCTCCTGACAGAAGTGCTACAACCGGGAGCTTCCACCTCAGAACCCATGATCCTGTCTAATGAGGCCCTTACAGATGTCGCTACAGGTGTACCTGGTCAAATCCAGCATATTTGGCTCCTGTGAACAGGACCATTGTCCGCTGCCATTGCCCCCTCCAGGAGACCTAAGTTTTCTGACGCAACACCCTACCCTTGAGAGCTTGTTTGTCCAGGCCTCTACCTCCCAGAGGGCTTTCCCTTCCACACACCCAGATAGGGAATCCTAAAGTTTGGACAAACGTGGGAAGATACTGTTTTCTTCCACCAGCCTTTCTTTGTGGGCTGTGAACACCGCATGCCTTTTGAGCCGTTATTCCCACATGCAGTGAGATACAGTCGCACAAGTGCTGCCAAAGGTCCCAAAGGAGGCCTGGGCTGTACTCTCTCAGGCTGTTGCTGATGGGAGGGACACAGGGAAGTTCATAATCCATTGCGGACTGGACACAACTGACTCATTGGGCAGGGTGGTTTCCTCAACAGTAGCTTTGAGGCGCCAAGCCTGACTGAGGACGCCTGGCTTTTCAGGGGATGTCGAAGATACATGGATGGAAATGCCCTTTGATGGCATCCGTCTCTTCGGTGACAAGGCAGACTCTGCACTTGAGCGCTTCAAGGATTCTCGAGCTGCAGCCAGGTCCTTGGTCCTCGCGACAGCCCCTCGTCCCACTCAGTCTGCCTTTCGCCCCTTTAGTGCCTACAGAAGGGGTTTTCAGTTGCCAACCACTGGCCTGGACAGTCCGGTCCGTAGAGATGGGTACTTTGCCCATTCGGTTCTGCAGGACTTTCTAGTGTGATCTTGGGTCGCAGCCCCACCTCTGGGGATGGTATTGCTTGGGTATCTATTCACTATTAAGGAATCTGCAAATAGAAACCTCTATCAGGTGAACAAGTTACTTAACTTCGGTAACGTCTTATCTGGTAGAGACAATATCTAGTTGCAGATTCCTTACCAACCCACCCATCCACCCCCCTCTGCAAACTGTTTTCTAGAGAGAGGGACTCCCATTTCAGGGCCTTAGCTTTGATGCACCAGTAGTCATTTTCTTTATGGCGCTGCACCTCTGGCATGGAAAGTAGTGAAAAGAAACTGACGTCAGCGCGTGGGGTGGTGTCTATATAGGAACTGCGCTGTCTTAACCAGCGCAGGTGATGCAGATGACTGATGCGGAGCCAATGGATGCTACCTGATGGCGCGCAGGGGTTCTGATCCCAAAATTCTCCAGATCCAGTCTGACACATGGGAGAAATTCAGAGTTGAGGAATCTTCAACTAGATAGCAGATAAGGCGTACTGAAGGTAAGTAACGTGTTCATCTCTCCTACTTTCTTTAACACCTATCTCCAAAATGACTCCAGCTGGTAGCACAACCAGCGCATGTGTAGACAGCCCCCTTCCTGTTCACACCTTGGACAATTGCTAGATACTGCAGGAAGCACTTTGTTTAAAAAAGTGAGGGATGTAGTAAAACATCCAACTGCTCGAGAAAGCCATTTGATGGAAATTAGCACCTCTGAGGTTATAATGAGTAAGATCACAATACTCCCCCCCCTCCCCCCATTGCTTTTTATTGATCATAATCCCTTCCTCCCATTCCAGTTTCCCTATTATCTTTCCAGCCATCTCTTCCAAACCATTATGCAACTTTCTATAACAGCAGCTCAGAGATGTGTTCACTTTCTCCTCGCTAAACATCTGTCTAACCAAATCCAACGAGGAGTCCATCTCCACTCGCTAGTAGATTAAGAAGTAAACATTACCCTCATTTGTATGTATTAAAAAAAGCGAGTACATTTGTAGAGGTTTGTACCTGAGATCAGAGCTTTAAGGGATGGTAATACTTCTTCAGCAAACAAGTCCCACTCTTTATGGACCAATAAATCCACCCATTTAACTATTACCTCATTGATCTGGCTGGGAAAAAGGAATTTGCAATATCTCAGTGGGGTCTCCGCATTCACTCTGGGAATTCCATATTTCCAATATAATTTATCCTTCAAGTCCCCGATGAGGTTTAAGAACTTATATCGAACTTTTTGGGATGCTAGAGGGATTTGGGGCAGCCTATGTCAGTGCCTCCCAATCTGATCGTAAAATCAAATTACCAAATGTGGAGATCCTAGTTGATAATCGTCAGAGCTGCAGAATAAAAGAGGCCATAATATCTTTGAGAATCTGTAGGTCCAAAGCCACCCTCAAACTTAAGCATTTGCAAAACCTGGAGTCTAACCCAAGGGTGTTTCTGGCTCCATATAAAAGATGAGACTGCTTTCTCTAATCTTTTTAAAAAATAAGCATGCAACTTACATGGGATTAATAGAAAAAGCAACAAAAATAAGGGTAAAATTGACTTTTTAATTAGTGCAGTATGACCTACAATCGACGTGGGCAAGCCTTTCCAAACTTCCAATTCTTTTTAGTCATCATTGGCTTAAACAGTTTCATCTGTTCCTCAAAATAGTAAACCCCCAAGTACCTTTTTGGGCCTGGTCTATAATTCTTCCTCAAGGCAAGTGAAAGGATCTCTACTAAGGTGTTAAAAAGGAGACAATCTGTTTTCCCTTCATTAATGTTGTGGCCCCCTACATTTGTAAAGGTTTTTATCGCTTGCAAAGCGTTCTTGGTGTTATTCGCAGTTGGGGCTAAAAAAGAGCCAGCTCATCTGTATATAACTTAATTTTCCACATGCAAGGTATGAGAGGAATGATCTCCGAGTTGGAGTAGATGTATTGTGCCAGTGGGTCAGTAAAAAGGGACAACAGCAAGGGGAGCAGGGGATATCCTTGCAGAGTACCACGTCTTAACCCAATTTGACCTGCAGGAGAATTATTAATAGCTAACAGTACCGAGGCTTCTTGATACACTAGCTGAATAGATCTTGTAAACTGAAACGTTTTAAAATCTTAACCAAACACCTCCATTCAACAAGGTCAAAAGTCTTCTCGACGTCGGACAGCAGGAATAGCATTGTCATATCCATGTCAGTAAATTCATTCATGTAATGTGTTGGCATATATATTTCACCCCCTGATAAAACAATGCTGATCTTTTGCTATGAGCAGGGTGTTATGTTTAGAACTTCCATGTCAGTGTTGTTGTTCAGTGCCTAGCAACATGAAGCTTCGACTTCTGGAATCCAGATTGTGGATGGCAGAAGCTGGAGGTGGATGTTGCAGACCTGCTCTGGTTGGGGTCTTTAAGAAATTACTAATAAAGATTCTTAAAATGACAGCAGCTGTGCCACCCTTCTTTAAAAAAAAAAAAGAGCAACCTTGTTAAAAAGGCAAAATGTTTGTATAAATCTCATCATAGTTTAATAAGGTTATCGGTCTATAAGATCACAGATCTGTTAGTAATTTGCCTAGTTGAGAAAATTCATCAATACCCCTCTGCTATAGGAATCCAGGACCTGTCCTCCCTGTAGCAAATTATTTTAAAAAGATGGCGAAAAGGTATCGCTGAGTTGAAACAAAGGTTTTGTGAATTTCAGGGCCAAACCCATCTTCTCCTGAGGCTTTCCTATTAGGGAGACACTCGGTATATCTTTCACCTCCTCCTCTGTTTTGGGTCATAATAAAATTAAGGCCACTTCCTCAGTCAAAACTGACAGTTGTAACTTTTCAAGAAAATCTGCCATCAGTGAGCAACTCCCTGCTTGTTTGTCCTCATACAATCTTGAGTAAATATCAAGAAAGATACGTTTAATTTCTTCTCGGTTTTCAGTATGTTGGTTAGCCAGGGGATCCCAGATTTTGGAGATTTGATTTTGATTACTATCCTCTTTTGCCTCTCAGGAAGGAAAGCATCCTATTGATTCCCCTTCCTCGTACGCCTATTGTTCAAAGGTTATATCATTGACTTTTTCCCTTTGGAGGCAGTTATCCCTAATTTTCTCCTTGGCATTTTGAACCTCTCATATATGACTTTTAAACTATCGACTCTTAATGCTTGGTAAGCCCTTCTACTTCTGCTTGTAGGACGTTCGCTTTCTTCCTCTTATGTGCTCGTAGGGAAATCATGCTCCCAATTAGTGCATTTAAATGCCTCCCTCGCTATCAAAATGTCAGCAGAAGACTCACTGATGTTGAAAATGCTCATAATTTCCAAAATGATAATATCAATGACCTCTTGTTCCCCCATAATCATTTTATACATCACCCACCTCTGAGTGTTTGTGGGTAGATAGAGGTCACGCTTCAAGAACCAAGTGAGCCCTGCTGTGTGCAAAAACACTGTTACAGTCTCCTTCACTCAAATTCTGTTTAGCTTTTTTTCTCCTACAGGTAGGGAGCTCCTGGCTTTTGTATGTAAACCCTCACCCACCAGGGTTACCCTTTGGCGGCATGCTTCATCATAGGGTTTCTTCCCGTTCCTTTATGGAACGAGGCATTCTGCTACCAGTGAGTGACAAGGGAGAACAAGGTGGCCAATGGCACATGATGATAAGATGACAAAGCTGGAGGACTTATTTTAATGAAAGATTAAAAATACCTGCCTGATAGACCACTCTTAGTTTTATTCAAGTCTATTGGTCAACATGTTTCTGGCCACTCTTCCCTGTGGCTTTCATCAGGGCCAGCGAGAATAATTCCTGTAACCTATCTCATAAAGAAGTTAGTTATTCCAGTGATAACACCTAAAGACTGCACACATGCTGCATGCTACAAAAGGCTTCTCACCCAATAGGTTGAAAGAAATTATACCATGTTGGTAGACAAGTCTTCCATACCTGAATTCAATAATCGGGAGAAATCAATAAAAGCAACCACTCTTAGAATACTCACGAGTGGTAAAGGTAATCCCTGTCCCACAACACCCTACTCTGTAGGGAACCCTAGAACGTCGGGTTTTCATGGTGTTTATAGTGCATACGTCTAAACACAAAATGGTGAGCAAACCGTGAGTTTAGGAAAACTCAATGGTAACAGACAAACATATATGTATGTCTACAAAACAACACACAGTCAATGACAAATACATACATTTAAGAAAATATAGGCTTTGCCCAGTGGATCCACTGATAGCCGAACGAGCCTGTAGAGACAATGAGGGTCATAATTTGTACAATAAATTCATTAAAAAGAGGAAACCCATATCGTGACCTCCCCTCCGGCTATGCTTCACTCACTCATCAAGGTCTTGTCCAGGTGAATTCACATCTGTTCCAACATCGGGGTCCACATCTTATTGTGCGTCTGACTCCGGTGAGCTTTTATTGTTAAACAGAGCAAACAAGGACCGCTTTCACTGAACGCGTTCCCTACGTTAAAACTAACAGGTGTCAGGAGAACTAGACCGCACCCTGATTCAAGATGGCAGACGTCCAAGGCACAATTTCCTGGATCCTTCCTGGATCCTTGCGTACTGCCGCAGATGTGCTGATAAGATTGAGCGGTGTTATTCTGGCACAAATAATACGTAACAAAAAATAATGGATATCATGTACCATTCCTTCCTGTCTTCCTGGACTCAAGTGCTTATTATTGTTGTGAAACAGGCCATCTAATGTCACTAATTGGCAATTGTGCATATGTCAAGTTATTGCAAACAATATTCAAGAAAAAGGCCCCGTAACGGAAAGAACCCCCTACGGTGATGCATGCCACCAAGGGTGCAAACCTCTGCCAACTAGAGACCCAATTTCTGACAGCAAGAATATGAAAACTGCTACATGAGGACTATGTCTAGTTAATGCTGGTGCAGACATACTTGGCATAATGAGGCTGAAAGCTATAGCGTGGATCCAGAGTATATCAGCCTGCTGTACCCAGTTGGTACAGAGTTCAGTGGTACCATCAGTGACCCATTCTGTGCCCACTAATTGCTCGAAATGACCTCAGTTCATGCCTGATTAGTATGGGTGGAGGATATGGCTTAGAGCCTTGTGTTTGCCCCGTACCTTCTGAGTGAGGACAGAGATCCACAAAGTATTTGGATTGGGACAGTGAGAGAATGTTTAATGGTTAAGGATGAAGACTGCACAAACTGCCCTCTTAGTACAACCAAACGCTGTGTTCCCTGAAAATGGGCAGTAACGGTACCAGTCACAAGGTGTCTGGGGCTGGAGAAGGTGGGAACTTGGTGCGTGGCCCAGCCCAAGACCATACAGTGACCTGAATGAAGGTGGGGACTTAGATGCATGCCGTTGCTAAAGGTCACACTGTGCTCACTACCTGCTGGGTATGAGCAGAAACTACATACAGTGACTACTGGGGCAGGTACTGGGCACATTGTGTGGTAAGGCCATGCCTAGTACCCATTGGGTCTTAGTGGTATTGGAATTTAGTTTAATTTTGTATATTACAATGAAACCAAAAGCATTCAGTCAAAAGGTGTATGCTAAATAACCATATGATTGCTATTAATACTAGTTACGTGTTAATATTGTTAAAAAAAAGCCTTTGGCAATTCCTAGAATAACCTTTAGTTGAAGAGATATTTTGGTTCCAACCCAAGCCTAGAAACTACACCAATTATTTACTAGTGACAGTGAGCTACACAATCATAACTGCATCATACACTGCTCATGACATCACTTATAACATCAGTACAGTTATGGCATGCTCTCAGGACAAGCTTGGGGTTCTGTAGGCACGCATGGATGAGATCCAGAGGCTCCTTCTGGGGGCAACATGCCTTTTAATGCTTCCCTTCGATAGCTGAAAAGGTGGAGAAGTGTGGCACAATGGTTAGAGCGGCAGACCCTGAAGCAGAGATCTGGCTCAAGACCAGGGTTCAAGTCCCGCTTCGGCAGATCTTGGGCTCAATTCCCTTGGACCAGATAATTCTTGCCTCAGTGCCTAATCTAATTAATGGGTCCCACTCTGCAACTCTGGGCAATAGCTTGCTTAATCTCCACAACGGCCCCACCAGCGCTTGGATGCCTGGCTTCACCCTGGGGGTGCCCAGGAGTGGGCACCTCACAGGGAAAAGCCAGGAGGGGTTCAATAGCGGTATGAGTACAGCGCCTTGAGACCCTAACGGGTGAGTAGTGCGCTATACAAGTGCAAAGTTTACAGTTTTAAAAGGTGGACTTGGCCCTGGAGTGTTTTAAAGAGAGGCCAGCCACAGCATGCTCTTTGGGCTTCGTTGCTCCAGTCGCCCCTCTCCACTCTTTTGTCATTTTCAGGGATACACTACGGGATTGGTATATTGACAGCTTTAGCCCTCCCAGAGCTTTCGAGGTTAGGCCATGTGCCAAAAAGATGGCAACCAGGTCATTGGGGGCATTGTACATCCCAATTTCACCCCCCTAGGGCAACAATGTCAAAACTTCTTTTGTGCACTCTTAGTGGTTCACAGCCATCCGATAGGAGGCATGGTCAGCCACTTCTTTCAGGGATGGCAGAACATTATATCCAACATGTGAGTTCTTCGAATTGTCAAATGGGGCTTGCCCCGCCTTTGTAACCCACTACACCTGCCAACTACATCAGAGCAGCTTTCAGAAGACAATCTGTCCATCTTGCATGAAGATTTGTGTGGGCTGTTTTGACCAAAGGGACCATAGAGAGGGTACAGGCCTTTGAAGTAGGGATGGATGGTCTTGCTGCTTTCTTGTACCGAAGGTTGTGGCCTTCGTCCTCTTTTTGATCTGTGCCCTCTCGAGGCCTTCTTGCACAAGGACAAATTCAATGTTCATTTTTACCCGTATTCTATCAGTTCTGGATCCCAGAACTGGTTGGTGGGATTGGACCTTCCAGACTGCTTTTCTAATCCCTGTCCTGCAGGCTCACATGTGCTAACTGCAGTTCAAGGTGGGCCATGAGCACTTTGTTTGCCAAGCTCTGGTTCAGGCTCACTAGGCCCCCTTGAGTATTCACAAAGGTTCTCATTGTGGTCACTTCCCATCTACAGAGGTCCGAGGTACCGACTTACCCCTTACCTTGTAAACTTGCTGTTAAAGGCAGGATCGTCACAGTAATGCGCATACTACCTCCAAACAGCAGTGAACCTCTTGACTTCATTGGGTTCTCAGTCACCCTCACTAAGTCACACCGGACCCCTTCACAGAGGCTCCCTTTCATTTGAGCCCTCCTGGATATGGTGCGCTTTTTGGCCTTTCTCTGGACTAACGAGTCCAGGACATTAGGGATATGATCCTTATGTTTCAGACTCTCACAGGGTCTCAATAACAATGGCTACAAGGCTTTTTGGCCTATTAACCTCCTGCTCACCCACCATGCTAAGATGGTACTTGCAGACAGCTCTGCAGTCTGATCCGAAGTATTAATGGGCCTACCAGCAGAGGAACCTGTCTGATTCCAGCAATCTGTTAGTGGAGATGGCAAACGATCTGTAGAGGTAGCTGCTCGGCCATATTTGGATCAGCGGTAGATACCTCTCCTTACCCCACCCAGAGTTTACTTTGGCGACGGACCTATAACCACTGGGTTCCAGAGGCCATTTGTGGGTGGTGGAGATTAAAGGACTGTTCTCCAGCGAAGACCTGCCTCCACTTAAATCTGTTGGAGCTGCAGTTGTTACACTTAACATTCAAGGCATTCCTGCCCACCACCAATAGGAGACTGCTGCTGGTTCTCACAGACCAACAAACAGGGTGGGGTGGTGGCCTGGGTCATGTGATGGGAGTCTCTGTACCTCTGGAACTGGTTGAATCCTCAGGGAATCCTGAAGCAGTGCAGAGAACCCAAGCTCTCTTTTTTGACATCATAAAGAACATACATTGTCAATACTTTAACACACTGGCATTCACAAGACGGCTATTCCTCAGAGATGCATTCCGCATGCGGTGGAGCATGGGCCTCTAGTATGCCTTTCTGCGACTACGTCTCCTGCCCCGAGTTTTGAAGAGGAGCAGGAAGTACTGGGCTCAAGTTAGTTCTGAATTGGGCCAGGAGAATTGTGGTACCTGGAGGGTTTAGGCCTAAGCATCTTTCCTCTTATTAGGCTGGCACTACTGTTCACTTGCACCAGCAGGGCAGGGCTTGCACATGGGGTTGCTCAATCTGAATCTCCATGAATAGTGATTGAGCAGCAACAATTTATCTTTTTTGACCTCCTTCCACGAAATCTGTAAGTTTTTGGCTTGGTGCGGTAACGACTAGTCACACCCTTAGTAGGAAAAACTATTAGATGTATTGATTTGTTTTGGCCCCACAAGGACTTCCTGTAGTCAGCGTTAAAGGTTACTTGACTGCTCTGTCAACCTTCTTAAGTTTTGTCAGACAAGCCATCAATGCTCAAATCACCCGTTGTCATGTGTTTCCTTAAAGGTATGCATCACATGTTACCGCCAAAGCTGTTTGTAATGCTACAGTGGGACTTACATTTGGTTCTCACTTCGCTCATTGGTAGCCTGTTTAAACCAATGCACAGTTACATTTTGTGCCTGTTAACTTCAAAAACGGTCTCTCTGGTTGCGATAACGTCAGCATGCCATGTGAGTGACCTTCTGGCCCTCTAGGTCCATTTTCCTTATCACCTTTGTTCCAGAAAAAAAATGGTGTTAAAGACTTGGGCGGCGTTCCATCAGAATGTGTAATGCCCACTTACATCAGACCAGCCACAACTCTCGTGACAATCTTTGCTCCATCCTGTCTCTTAATAAAGGAGGAGACTCCATTGTTTGGACCCTAAGTGAGTACTCCATTCTTCACATCGATCACACCAAAGAAAATTGGGTGGACAATCAGTTCTTTGTGGCATTCTCTGAAGCACAGAGTGGTAAGGCGGTGCAGAAGCGAACTATCTCATGATGGATAGTACTCTATTAAGATCTGCTGCGTATTGGCTAAGGAGCAGCGTCCTGAAGGTCTGAGGATTCAATCCACCAGAGCTAAGGCTGCTACTACTGTTTTGGCATGTGAAGCGCCTGTCATTTGTATCTCTCTGGCAGCTATGTTGGGTATCAGTGCACACTGTCATGAAGCACTAGTGTCTCTTTTGTTAGACATGGCATTTTAACTGCTGATTTATAGCTTTGTTTAGGAAGCCTACCCTGTTTGTCTTATGGCAGACCAAGACTATTCACCATTTGTTGGTTTTACTTGGCTATAATAACATGGATTTATAGGTTTTCTGTTAACAGAATCAAGACATGTACACATATAATGTTTCTCACAGCTGCACATTCTTAGATGGTGCAGCTCAACTCTGACAGTACAGTCTGCTCAACAAATGTGCCCTTCTCATCATCTTTCATATTGTTGTAGCTAAAGAGATAGTTTATTTATGGCATTTTCTTTCTAGGACAGCAGTCTAGGAGAGCAATACACAGTCACCCAACAATTACCAAACACTCCTGCTACCAAAAAGTAATTTATATTAGCTTTGCATGTTTAAATAAAGTAAGTCCACTGGCTTTACCTGTGCTTGTTTAAACTGTGCTTGTTTAATTACATTTTTAGAATAAATAGTGTAGGAAAGTACCTGCTTTTTGGCATGGTTACCTCCACTTTTTGCTGGTGCTCCCAGTGACTGTGCTCTCTCCTTCTAAATTTGGTTCGCAAGGACATTGAATACCCCACAATTGGCATACTGGTGCCCCCATATAAGTCCCTAGTGTATGATACTTAGGACCCAGGGCAGTGGGGCACCAGAGGTGCGCCATGGGCTGCAGCATGTATTGTGCCACCCATAGGAGCCCATGCAAAAAGTGTCTGCAGACCTGCTATTGCAAACTGCATGAAAAGGTGCATGCACCCTTTCACTACAGGTCACTGCACCAGGTACCTAAGTTACCCCTATGGTAGGCCCTCCTAGTCCAGAGGGCATGGTGCAGGCATCTGTGTGTCAGGGCACCCCTGCATGAGCAGAGGTGCTCCTACGAACTCCAGCTCCATTGCACTGGACTTCGTAAGTGCGGGGAAGCCATTTTACCCATGTACTGGAAACATTACCTGTGTCCAGCTGCATAACGCTAACTTAGAACCTGGGCATGTTTAGTATCAAACATGTCGTAATAATACCCCAATACTGTTGCCAATATTGGTTGTATGATTCCGTGCACTCTGGGGGCTCGTTAGAGGTCCCCCAGTATTGCTCCGACCAGTCTTCTAGGTTTGTGCAAGCAGCCAGCCCGCACTGCTGCCACCCTCCAGATGTGTTTATGCCCTCCTGCTGCTTGATCAGCTCAAGCAGAGGGAGGCAGAACAAAGGATTTCCTGTGGGTGAGGGAGGCAACACCCTCTCCCCATGGAAATAGATGTGACATGGCTTGGGAGGGGTAGCTTCCCCAAGCCACCGTATGCTTTGAAGGGCCCATTTGGTGCCCTCCTTGCATAAACCGCTTTGCATCAATCCAGGGACCGCTGGCCCCTGCTCTGGCACAAAACTGGACAAAGGAAAAGGGAGTGACCACTCCAGTGTCCATCAGCAACCCTAGGAGTGGTGCCCAGACCTCCTCCAGATGGCCACTCGATTCTGTCATCTTGAATCCAAGGTGGGCAGAGACTCCTGGGAGCATCTGAGTGGCCAGGTCAGGTACGTGAAATCACAGCCCCTTCCTTGATAGATGGTCACCCCAATACCCCTTCCTGGACTATTTAGGGTCTCCCTCTTGGGTGGATCCTCAGATTCAACGTGCAAGATTTCAGCAGGACTCCTCTGCATCATTTACTTAATCTTCTGCCCACTGGGACCTCAACTGGACCCTCCAGGAACCAACAATCTGCAACTACAGCAAGGACTCCGCACTGCAACATTGTTTATCTGGCTCCATTCAGCAACTGCAACATTTCCCTGACTGTGCATCCTCTAAGGGCGACGAGTCTTCATCCTGCACAAGAGGTAAGAAGGAATCTCCCTTGTAGTGAAGGAGTCACTCCCCAGCATCTGCAGGCACCAACTGCAATGACAACTGACTGTGTGGATCTTCTCTCCTCCGGAACTGCGTGGATCCTGCGTCACAGGTGGTGGTCTGGAGTGGTCCCCTTGGTCCTCTCTACCAGCTGTCAAACTTGGGAGACAGTAAGCCCTTGCCTCTCCTTGCAGGACAGTACCCCTCTACCAAGGCTTGTTTGTTCCTCCTCAAAGGCATCTTCAGGCTCTGCATAGCCCCGGCCCCCAACACTGCAAAGGACAGTCTCCTGCCTGCTGCTCCAGCGACGTGGGACTCCTCTTCAGGTGTGCTGAGTGGGCCTCAGTGCAACTCCTGTGCCTGCTGCCAGTGGGTTGCCTGTGGGTGCTGCCTCCTCTTCTTGTGACTCTCCCAGCTGCTGAGGGTCAGCCCGGTCTCCCCTCCTTGGGTTGAGTCCCTGGAACTTGCTGGTCCTCTTCAGCGTTGCAAACCTTCTTCTCCATCTCCTGCATTTCCCAAGGCTTGTTGGTGGTTTTCCAGCACCACTAACCGACTGCATCTCGACCGCCAACGTGGGACATACCTTGCATCACTTCTAGGGATCCTCTTCGACTTTGAGAAGATTGGGTACTGGTTCTTGCCACAACCAGACACTCCAACTTGAACTGGACTTGGTCCCCTTCCTTTGCAGGTCCTCTTCTGTCAGGATCCACCTTTGGACTCTTCCAGTCTTGGTTGGGTCTTGCACAATCCTTTTCCAAAGTCGTCCTGTTGGTTTTGGGGAACACCAGGTACTTAACTCCGCTCTCCTGGTAGCTGGAAGTCACTGTTGCACTCACCTCTTGCGGTTCCTAGTTCTTCCAGCTCCCATCTACTGATTCCACTAGCTTGAGTGGGGGTACTGCCTTTCACATTCACCTTTTTTAGTATATGGTTTGGCCCTCCGCTAGGGCCCTCACTATTGCCCATTGTTTTAACCAAAGCATATTGCTTTCTATGCTATTTACTGATTGCTAATGTGCATATAATAATGTGCTTACCTACTTCCAGTTGGGTATTGCCTAAACAGTATTTTAGTATTTGTATTACTATAATAAAATACCTTTATTTTTTAAACACTGTGTGGTTCTTTCATGTGTGATAGTGCTGTGTGACTATAGTGGTATTGCATAAGCTTTGCGTGTCTCCTAGATAAGTCTTAGCTACTCATCCACAGCTACCTCTAGAGAGCCCTGGCTTCCTAGACACTGCCTACAATCCACTAATTGGGGATACCTGGACCTGGTATAAGGTGATAACACCATAGGTGCTCACCACACACCAGGCCAGCTTCCTACAAATAGGGACCCTGTATCCTAAGAGGCTGTGGTCTAAAAAGATAACTGCTACTTTGAGAAATACCAAGCCATCAGTATCTAATCATGCCCGCTCAGTGTTGTCACTTTTTTCTGGCTCCTTGCAACTAAATTCTGGAGCACTGAGATTGGTGCTTTTTGGCTTTCTTTACTTTGCAAGCCTTTCCAGACTACATTTTCTGTGACAATTGTTCGTGATAAAATCAACCATTATGTTGACCGTGTATGCCTTCCAGGCTTCCATCTCCCAGACCTCTGTCAGTTCTGACTGAAATGTCAAGTAGCAGACTTGAGGGGCGGGGAAAGTCGGATTATTTTGTCTGGAGGACAACCAGTGCAGGCATGAAGAATCGGCATCTGGGAGATCCAAAAGATGGAGGGGTCCTCCCACTACCATAGATCTCTCTACCAGTTCCAGGGTCCTCTTCAGAGAGAGATTCAAGGAAACAGTTCACAAATAGAAATGCAAGTGCACTTGTTTGCTGTTGAGATCCACAACACCACATACTTGCCTTTAAGGGTTGATTCACTGTTTTTGTCAACAATCAACATGGAACGATGCAGTCAAGTCTAATTCTTTAAGTTGACATCACAGGAAATAAAATATAGCAATTTTTTTCACCTATCTGTAGATTGTCTGCTGAAGATGAAAAAGAGTGTGCAGCATTTTCACCGACTGTAACTCAGTCTTCTTCTGTTCCCAAGGCACCTTCACCAGGACAGAGAGTCTTATGCTCCAGCTCCTCCTTTCCAGTGGCTCCTCATCCTGTGCTGCTTCCTCTGCCGCCTCTTTTCTCCACCTTCTTTTAAGAAGCCTACCATATCTTCTGTTCGGTTCTTAGTGTTTAAAGCGTGAAATCTCGTATACTGAGAAGGTTTTCTAAGGATTACTCATGGCAGGTGACCTCATCACTCCAAAAAAAGACACGCCTCATCAGCAATCAAGATCTTCCAATTGTTCAGGACTGGCATGTAGTTCAAAATACACCGCACCTCAAGATCCTCATATTATTGTAGATCTCCTCAGCATACCTGTAGCTCATTGCGGTTTAGACTCTTCACCCTTCTGCATGACTTTGTTCATTTGATCCCAGGCCTCCTGGAACCTGCTATGGAATGTTTTCCAATACCAGCCTCTACAATATCCTCTCCATCACACTTGCAGAAGACATACAAGCAACCAGAACAAGACCTCTTTTTTTCTCTGTGCTGATCCAACTCCAGATTCTGTAATAAAGTAAGAAAATGGATGCAGCTGGAGAGTTATGTGGCATTTCTCCACCCTCTATGAAAATGGCTTTTACTACTACCCTACTTGAATATTCTAATAGATTGCGCTGAGAAACTCTCCAATGTTACTCAGAAAAGCTTCCTCATGAAGACAGAGGATGTCTGTGAAGTGATGCATAGGGGTCATGGTCTCTAGTCAGTGGATCAATGCTGCTGCTGGTTCATCTGTTTTGACAGCACATGATTATACTGTCATGGGCTAGCCTTTAACTACTCATCCTATCCCTGCCATACCAATTTGGAACTCAATTCTGAATCTGCCTGTCTTTGAAACTAAATCTATGTAGTTTGTCACCCTTCCAAAATGCAAGAACAATTTATTACTGGTACTTTCTGGTTTGAATGAAGAGTCCCAGTCCGAAATACTGACCTGTTCTCGACTTGGGGTCAGAGAAAAAATGTGTGAAGAAAGGATATTCAAATGTTGGCGCTTCACCAGATCTACTCCCAGTTCCATCAGGGGGACTGAATGTGTAACATAAATCCTCAGTATGCTTTCTGTGGCATCCCAATAATACAAAATCATTGCAACTTCCTGAGATTTCTGGTGGGCAGTGCGGATTACCAATACAGAGTCTTTCCTTTGAGTTTTAAGTGGATTCCAGGAGCATTTTCAAAGAGCGTGCCCATAGTGTCTTCTCCTAGGAAGATGAAAATTGATATCTGAAAGGTTGGGTTACAAAAGCATCACCACTTAAACATAGCAGTTCCTGATCTTCAGTGCTTGAATCTCAGAGTGGATTGCTCCAAGCCTACTGTTGTTCTAGTGCTCCGTTACCTGTCAGCAGTATTTCAGTGGATGTGTCTGAGCAACTTACGATGTAACAGCAGCAAAACTGAAATACTGGTATTGGTTACTCCTTCCCCCACTTGGGATGGAGAATATTGGCCCACATTTACTATGCCTCCACATACCTCTGTCACTGTTGGATGTAACTTTGGGGAAAGGTTAGATAATAGACTGTCCTTTGGCTCCCAGTTAGTCAGTGTAGCTTGATGCTTGTTATGGTCTACTGAGATCCTTTAAAAATGTTTTTGTTTTTACTATCTATACATTGGCAGAAGATGGCAAGACACCCTCTTTTGGCTGGACAATGTTGTATTGGGGTCTACCAACTTAGAAAACTCCAACTGGTGCAGAACACGGCAGCTCAGCTCTTTTTAATTCTTCGGAGAAGTCACCATTTACTCCAGTATTGGAACTTTCATAGGTTAACATGCTTGAATCATTCCCCGCCGTCGAGATGAGAGTCTCCGGTGTAATACAAAACCACATTCAATTGCATATAAAGCTCAGAGGCACTAGGCCTCTTAATTTAGTAACATCTCACAGTCATTTTATAAAAACGGACCAAACGTAAGAGACAACCAATCAGCTCTCACCACCCCTTAGAACCCTCCTTTGAGGGGCTGATTTTTCTCAGATTTTCCACCGTACGTTGTGCTAACGAGTCTCCTCTGAGCTCTGCTCAGTTTTTCTATCAGAAATTCTTTGAGTGGATTTGGATATTTTCTCTCTTCAGGAATAATTCAAGGTGGTTCAAACTGACTACAATGTCAGACACACCTAAGAGAGGGATCTTTAGAGCTTGCGCTACCTGCATGAAGGTAAGGCTGTATGTTGATGATCAGCATAAGGACTGTATTTATTGTCATTATCCGAGCCATAAACCTAGAGACTGCAAGGTATGTAGAACATTTTCTACCAAGACCCTTAAAGACAGAGGGTCGTCTTCTCATCTGGCTCCAAAAGTTGAAATCCAGGGACAAACCTATCTCTGATGATAACAAAGCCTCTTCTGTTTCTGTGGTGAAAATGCCTGTCGAACGACAATCTGAAGTTTCTTCAGAGGAAAGACCAAGAAAAGTTGTTAAAAAATCTACTGCTGAGGCGTCTTCAAAGACTGGTAGCCCTTCAAAGATGAAGACTAAAGCTTATGACTTTAAGTTAAAAAAGAAGCCTGTATCTGATAGAGACTTCTAGCTGCAGCTTCCTTACCTTAGAATTCCCTGGCGTAAGCTTCGAATCCGTCGGATGGCGTCATTCGGATCCGCGTGCATCGACTAGCTCCGCGTGCGTTGTCAGCGTCGTTGGAGTCGTCTATGACATTACGGTTGTCTATATAGACGCTGTCTCGGCGCGCGTACGTCAGTTCTTTTCCTTCCGCTCTGGTTAAGCGCAGTTTTGGAAAGAGCTACCCTGCTTCGACGGTTTGTTGACGCTTTTTTGACTGTTTGGAGTCATGTCTGAAAGACAGGATTCAAGCCGTGTGGTGCGTGTCATCGCACCATGCCGGTGACGGATCTGCACCGAGTTTGTCTTTGGTGCCTGGACAAGGACCACGATTCCACCTCGTGCTCCGATTATCAGGCCATGGCGCCGAAGGCCTTGAGGGAGAGATCCCTTAAGCTTCTTGCGGCCCGACATTCGTCTTCGGTCGGCGCAACTCCACGGAGGTCACGGTCTCGCAGTAGGAGGAGGTCGCGGCACCGCTCCCGGAGCCCCAAGTCCTCTTCCTCGCATTAGAGGTCATCGGAAGGTAAGAGGCACAAAAAGAAGAAGTCCAAGCGGACTTCGTCTTCGCCACGCCCGTTGACCGACGAGGCGTCTAGGGAACGTCGACGTTCCGAGCGCGGTACTGCGGAGCCATCGCCAGGGTCGACTCCGCGTCTTCCCCCCCTTTCCGGGGACCGGATCGACCCCCGCTCAAATTAAAGAATTCTACGAGGCCATGCGTCTCGTCTTTGAGCGGGCTGTACCCTCGGGTGGGTCTTCGGGCCCCGTGGGGTCAGCAGGGGCCCCTTCGGATTCGACACAGGCGGCTTCGGCCTCGGCGCCGTTGGGGACCTGAGGATCCGATAACGGATCTGGACCAGCGCCGGTCTCTCACAGTCGACCACCTTGGGCGCCGGGTCCGACGTCGACGATTCCGCCACCTGCGCCCACCGGTGGCAGCCCCATCCTCATTCCGGATGATCCGGAGCCGGAGCGACGTCGACTCCGACTTCGACGGAGCCAATTCGGCCAAGATCATTGTCTGAGCATTATTTGGAACAGCCAGACGCAGGAGAGGAATGGGAGGGGTCTGAGGACCCTCTAGAATCAGGATTGCAGCAGGACTGGTATGAGGATCTAGGGGAGGCCAGTGGACTAGACACATCTCCAGATACTGGTATGCTGTCTCCTCCTAATGTGGCTACGGAGGAGGGGGCTTCTTTCGCTATGGTGGTGCGTAGGGCAGCTGAGGTCTTGGACCTAGATTTGCCTACGGTGCCAGTCAGGACAAATATCCTGACAGAAGTGCTTCAGCCGGGGGTGTCAACATCAGAACCGTTGTTGCCCTTCAATGAGGCTCTTACAGACGTCCTTCTGGGTACGTGGTCCAAACCCAGCACAGGGGCTCCTGTGAATAGGACGGTCGGCTGCCGCCATAGACCCGCTCCCAGCGACACAGTTTCCTGACACAACACCCCACTCCTGAGAGCTTGGTTGTCCAAGCCTCTACTTCACGTGGTGCCTTCCCTTCCACTTCCCCGATAGGGAATCCAAGAGGCTGGATCAGCTTGGGAAGAAGATGTTTTCTTCCTCCAGCCTGGCATTGAGGTCTGTAAACACCTCTTGCCTATTGGGCCGTTATTCCCATACTTAATGGGATACGGTGGCGCAAGGGCTGCCCCAGGTCCCGGAGAGCGTACGGGACACTCTCACCCAGGCTGTAAAGGATGGGAGAGATGCAGCCAAGTTTACAATCCGGTGTGGCTTGGACACGACCGACTCGCTGGGCAGAGCGATTTCATCGTCAGTGGCCCTTCGTCGCCACGCCTGGCTACGTTCTACTGGTTTCTCAGGGGATGTCCAGTCCAGCTTGATGGACATGCCCTTTGATGGTTCTCGCCTTTTTGGCGAAAAGGCAGACTCCGCGCTTGAGAGGTTCAAGGATTCTCGAGCCACGGCCAGATCCTTGGGCCTTTCAACGCCAGCACGACAGCAGTCTGTCTTTCGCCCCTTCCGAGGCTTCGGGAGGGGCGTGGTACCACGCCAGCCACAGTTTAGCCACTGTCCTCAGGCTTCACAGCATCCTGGAAGAGGACGTGGTTGTGGTACCATCAGACCCAGAGGGTCTGGCCAGAGGTCAGCCGCCACACAGCCCCCCTCCACTGCGCCCAAGCCCTCCTAGTGTGGTTCTGCGGGATCACGTCCGTCCAGTTGGAGGGAGGATTCGTTTTCATCTCCCTCACTGGCTTTCCATCACCACGGACAAGTGGGTCCTGCAGATCATACGGAAGGGCTACTCCCTTCCCTTCCAGTCTTTTCCTCCTTCTATCCCTCCAACAAAGGAATGGCTGATGGAGGACCATTTAGCTTTGCTCCGTGAGGAAGTTACGGCTCTTTTGGCCAAGGGAGCCATAGAAAGAGTCCCGATATGAGAAGTAGACAGTGGTTGTTATTCCCGCTACTTTCTGATTCCAAAAAGAAAAAAGGCCTTCGCCCTATTTTGGATTTAAGGGACGTCAATCTCTTCCTCAAGAAGGAGAAATTCAAGATGCTCACTCTTGCTCAGGTTTTGTCTGCCCTAGACCAAGGAGACTGGATGGTAGCGTTGGATTTGCAGGATGCGTATTTCCATATTCCTATCCTGCCAAGCCACAGGCGTTACCTGCGGTTCAAGGTGGGCCACGAGCACTTTCAGTTTACCGTGCTTCCTTTCGGTCTCACCAGTGCCCCTCGGGTGTTCACAAAGGTGATGGCGGTGGTGGCAGCTCATTTGCGCAGGTCAGGGATTTCAGTCTTCCCCTACCTGGACAATTGGCTGTTGAAGGCTCCAGGCTCTCGTCACCCACCTCCAGACGACGGCGGACCTCTTGCATTCGCTGGGGTTCACTATAAATGTGTTGAAGTCACACCTAACTCCCTCTCAGAAGCTTTCTTTCATCGGAGCTGTTCTGGACACAGTGCAGTATTGGGCTTATCCTCCCGATCAACGGGTTCAGGATATTCAGGTTATGATTCCGATGTTTCGGCCTCTATCCTGGATCTCAGTGAGACAGACGCTGAGGCTGCTGGGACTCATGGCTTCCTGCATCCTGTTGGTTAAGCATGCCAGATGGCACATGAGGGCTCTGCAGTGGGACCTGAAGTTCCAATGGGCACAGCATCAGGGAAATCTTACCGACGTGGTTCAGATCTCGGAGAGGACTGCGGAAGATCTGCAGTGGTGGTTAGTGAACTGCGAGTGGGTCAAGGGCAGACCCCTCTCCCTTGCCCAACCAGATCTAACAGTAGTGACAGATGCGTCACTTCTGGGATGGGGCGGCCATCTCGGGAAGGTGGAGATCAGAGGTCACTGGTCTCCGGCAGAATCTGGGCTCCACATCAACTTGTTGGAGCTTTGGGCGATCCGACTAGCATTAAAAGCATTTCTTCCTGTTGTGAAAGGGAAGGTGGTGCAGGTGTTCACGGACAACACTACCGCAATGTGGTACTGCAACAAGCAGGGCGGTGTGGGGTCGTGGACCCTTTGTCAAGTGGCTTTACGCCTCTGGACATCGCTGGAACAGCAGGGCATGACCCTGGTGGTTCAACACCTGGCAGGTTCTCTGAACGCCAGAGCAGACGAACTCAGCCGAAAATGCTTAGAGGATCACGAATGGTGTCTCCATCCGGAGGTGGCGCAAGGACTCTTTCAGCAGTGGGGAGAGCCTTGGTTAGATCTGTTCGCCTCCGCAGAAAACGCGCAATGTCAGCAGTTTTGCACATTGGAGTTTCCAAGGGGGCTATCGCTAGGCGACGCTTTTCGTCGCGAGTGGAGTTCAGGCCTCCTGTACGCTTTTCCTCCTATACCACTTCTGCCCAGAGTTCTCAAGAAAATCAAGAACAACCGGGCCCAAGTAATCCTTGTGGCTCCGGATTGGGCACGGAGAGTTTGGTATCCAGAGCTTCTCAAAATGAGCATCGGTCCTCCAATCAGGCTGCCTCTTCGGGAGGATCTTCTGTCGCAGCAGCAGGGGAAGGTTCTCCACCCGAACCTGTCAACTCTGCGCCTTCATGCGTGGAGATTGAGCGGGGACAGTTGATGGTTTATGACCTCCCTCCCGAGGTCTGTGATGTCATTCTGGCAGCCAGGCGTCCCTCAACTAAGTCGATCTACGCCTGCCGTTGGAAACGTTTTGTTTCTTATTGTTCAGAGAGGTCTATGGATCCTCTTTCTTCTTCTCTATCTAACATCCTTTTGTTCATTTTGTCTCTCGCCCAGCAGGGTTCCTCCTTGGGGACTCTCAAGGGCTATCTTGCGGCCTTATCGGCTTTTCTTCAGTTGCCTGATCAACCATCTCTGTTTAAATCACCTATAGTACAGAGGTTTTTGAAAGGGCTTGTACATCTGTTCCCGCCTGTGCCTTTCGTTATGCCCCAGTGGGATCTTAATCTGGTTCTTACCTTCCTTATGTGTGCCCCTTTCGAGCCCTTGCATAACTGTCCTCTCCGGCTGCTCACTATTAAGACAGCCTTTTTGGTGGCAATTACATCTGCCAGGAGAGTGAGTGAACTGCAGGCTTTATCTTCTAAACCTCCTTATCTAATGATATATCCTGACATGGTGGTGTTAAGAACTCGTGCCTCTTTTCTCCCCAAGGTGGTGACCCCTTTCCATCTGGGTCAAAAATATCAGCCTGCCCACCTTCTTTGCACCACCGCATCCCTCTAAGGAAGAGGAGCGTCTCCATCGACTGGACCCAAAAAGAGCGTTATCGTTCTACCTTGACCGCACTAAAGAGTTCCGGGTGGACGACCAACTCTTTGTGGGGTACGTTGGTGCAAAGAAGGGTCGGGCAGTACAGAAACGGTCCATTTCGCGCTGGGTCATTCTCTGTATAAAAATATGCTACGCTTTGGCGAAGAAGCAGCCTCCTGAGGGCTTGAGAGCTCATTCCACTAGGGGGAAAGCTGCTACCACTGCGTTAGCATGTGGCGTACCGGTGGTGGACATATGTCAGGCCGCAACGTGGGCTTCTTTACACACGTTTGGGAAGCACTACTGCCTGGATAGCCAGGTGAGAAGAGAGGGGCATTTTGCCCGTTCTGTCTTGCAGGACTTCCTAGTTTAAACAAAAAAAAATAAAAAAAATCTCCTTCAGACCCACCACCATGGGTTATAGCTTGGGTATCTATTCTAAGGTAAGGAAGCTGCATCTAGAAGTCTCTATCAGATGAACAAGTTACTTACCTTCGGTAACGAGGTATCTGGTAGAGACTCTATCTAGCTGCAGATTCCTTACACCCACCCAAGCCTCCCGCTCTGGGGAAATTTTTTCTCATGTGCATATGTGTATGTATATATCTATATATGTTTCTATGTGAACATATGTATATGTTTCATTTTGGCAACTTTTACCTTTCTTACAGGCATGATAGTGTTTTTCTCCAAACAGTCAAAGAGCTTAAAAGTGTATTGGTCAGTTCTTCCATGACACTGTGCTTCTGGTGCGGGAAGTTGTGGAAAAGAACTGACGTACGCGCGCCGAGACGGTGTCTATATAGACAACCGTGACTTCGTAGACGACTCTGACGACGCACGCGGAGCTGGTCGACACACGCGGATCCGAACGACGCCGTCCGACGGCACGCAGGGTACTGCTCAGAAAAAACTCTGGATTCGAAGCTGACGCCAGGGAATTCTAAGGTAAGGAATCTGTAGCTAGATAGAGTCTCTACCAGATACCTCGTTACCGAAGGTAAGTAACTTGTTCTTCTGAGCTGTCGCCATCACCATTCAAGGTAAAGCATACCTTCAAAAAACCAACTTCTGCGCCATCGACAGGATCATCGCCTACGACGTCGACGGCTCAAGTACTGACGACAACTTCTACCGTCGCCACACTGTCTGTCTCTATGGCGAGATCCTCCTGTTCATCCACGATATGTTCATCCTCGTCGACGGCACGTCCTATAGCTTCACCATCGGCTGTGATACTGTTGACGCTCTCATCGACGACCCCGCCGCCGACTGCCTTGCCGACGCTGCTTCCACAGACGATGGCTTCGTTGACGTTCCTGCTGTCGGCGACGATCGATACGGCGATGCTTTCGGCGATACCACTGTCGACGGCATGCCTCTCGTCGATGACAAAGACTGCAGTAAAGGTTCAGAGGCCATGTTCATTGCCTCTGTTGTCGTCAGGAGACCAGGATGCTCACAGGAGGGCGAAAAAGTATCACCTAACGCTGTCAGTTACATCTCCTAACAAGGTTTCCAGCCTTTTACCCTTGCATCTCTTGGATGAAGATGACTCTGATGAGGAGGGTATTTTTGGAGTGGCCAGCAGCCCTTCACAGTTAAGGGTTAAGTGCCAAGAATACTCTGATGATGATGAGGCTTCATACTACACCCAAGGCTGTTATGAGCTGATGCCACTGGTCGGTCTTCCCCCTGGGCTTGTTTCTGACTTGCAAGCAGTGTTGGCGGATTATCAGGAACGTTTTCCAGCAAAGCCTTCGTCGGTGCAACAGCCGATACTTCCGCCTCCGCCAGCAACTCCTCTCTTGCAGCAGCCGCATCATGCACCTAAGCCAAGGTCACATCAGTCTGTTCTTTCCACACCAAGACATCCGGTATCCTCCGATGAGGATGCAGAGGAAGGTGAGATACAGCCTAATAATGATGAGTGGGATGATTATATTATACCGGCTCCTGCTTCGCCTACAGCACCCATGGTTGAGTCTCCACCTGAGGATATAGGTGACTTCCATAACCTGCTTGAGCGTGCCGCCACGTGGTTCAATCTTCCAATGCCCGCAACTCAGCAGGACTGCTTCCTGTATGACTTTAAAGAGCCCCATAGGAAAATGGTCAGAGCTATACCCATCATAGACCATGTTTGGAGCCAGGGCCTAAAACTTATGCAGAATCCAGCAGTGGTCCCTTCAGTTCTACCGAGACTTGATAAGAAATATAAGCCACCTGAGGATGCTCCGGCTTGCCTCTCAGGACATCCGAAGCCAGACTCCGTAATATCAGAAGCCACCCAACGTTGCTCCAGGAACCCCTCTACGCCATTGATATTACTGCCAGATAAAGAAGGGAGGCGCTTAGATAACGTCAGCAAGCGTTTCTCCTCCATGTCTGCTATTGTGGTAAAGGCGGCCAACTCCCTTGCTCTGCTAGGCAGATACGATCGACAGCTCTGGTCAGATATCTCCCATTCATTAGAAGAGCTACCAGACACCTCCAAAGCAGAAGCTAGGAAAGTTCTGGTAGCGGCCCAGCAATCTTCGGCGGAGATCATCGATTGTGCGCTGGATATAGCGGCAATGGGCTTCAGACTACTTGCGGGTTCAGCAGGGTTGAGGAATCAAGGTTGGCTCAATGCCACCATCTTTCGGCCAGAAGTACAAACTAAAATTCTAGATCTTCTATACGACGGGGAAGCTCTATTTGGCAAGCACATAGACGACACCCTCCAAGCCATCAAGGCAGATATGGAAACGGCGAAATCTCTGGGCACTCTGCAATATAGGAAAGTGCCTTTTCGGGGTGCTAGGGGCAGAGGTCAACCTACCTTTCGTGGCAGATACCAACAATATAGGTACCCAGCCTATTCCTCCACGTTTCAACCTGCTAAAACACAGTACCAGCCGAGGCAACCACCTCCCGCAGCATATACCAGGCCCTACCGCAAGAACAAACGGGCGCCAATCTAAAGAATCCACGAGTTGACAATGACTGTCTAACGAGACTTCCTATTCACTCTCCTCCTACAATTTATCGTGGAATTCTGAAACATCACATCCAACGCTTTCCATAAATAACCAAGGACAAGTGGGTGCTGGATGTCATCCGCCTCGGACACCTGTTGGAATTCACCCGATTCCCCCTTCAATGCCTCCATCCCAGGTTCACCTTTGTCTACTCCGCTTGGAGATAGCAACCATGCTGAAGAAAGGGACTATAGAGTCTGTTCTGCATTCCCAGAAGGGAAATTATTTTTAGTCTTGTTTCTTTCTCATCCAAAAAAAGTCTCAACTATGGCAGCCAATCCTGGAATTACGGGAGCTAAACAAGTACTTCAAGAAGCAAACATTTTGGATGGTCACCCTCCTAGATGTTCTCCCGCTTCTGAACAAAGCAGACTACATGGCCTCTCTGGACCTTCACGACGCGTGCTTTCACATTTCCATTCATCCGCTCCACAGAAAGTGTCTGAGGTTTGTGGTCAACGGCAAACATTTCCAGTTCAAGGTCTTTCCCTTTGGCCTACGTTCAGCACCACAAATCTTTACCAAATGTCTAGCGCCAGTGGCGGCCTATCTAAGGAGAAACAAACACCAGGTTTTTCCCTGCCTCGACGACTGGTTGGTAAAAGCCCCAGATGTCCAGACAACAGAAAGTTCAGTCAAGGCGACTCTGCGCCTTTCCAAGGAATGAGGCCTTGTGCTCAGCAAGGAAAAAACATTCCTACAGCCATCCACTCGATTAGCCTTCCTAGGGGCTATCTTGGATACTCAACAAGCCAAAGCCTATCCAGTGCCAGACAGACAAACAAGGCTAATACAGCTGGTAAGGCGCCTCCAAAGAAAAAGGTGCCATTCAGTTCGGCAGTACAAGTCCTTGCAGGGCATGATGTCGTCATGTATCAGTCTCATTCCATTCTGCCACCTCCGAATGCGTCCAATTCAGGAAGAACTGGACAAGCAATGGATGCAAGAACAAGGCTCCTTCGAGGATACCATCCTCGTAAGACAGCGCATGGTCCATTCTCTGGATTGGTGGCCGAATCCCGAGAACATTTCCAAAGGACTCAGTTTCTTGGCACGAGTTCCTCCAAGGATTGTAACTACGGATGCATCGCTCACAAGATGGGGGGCATGCTTGCAGGACCTTCGGATGAGCGGCAAGTGGCCGCCCTCTCACAGTTTGTTCCACATAGACCGCTCTCAGCTCGAGAAGATTTATTATGCCTTGCAAGTCTTCCTTCCAAGGATACGAGGGTCAGCGGTGCTTTTCAGGACAGACAATACCACCACAATGCACTACCTAAATGAGCAGGGCGGAACACGGTCTCGCATACTCTCTCGAAGCACAAACCATCTGGAAATGGTGCATTAACCACTCAATCCACATCACTGCGGAGCATGTCCCAGGCCTACAGAAAACCATTGCGGATTCTCTAAGCAGATTGGTGACATCCTCCCACGAGTGGAAATTAGACCAGAGGACGCTAGATAAAATATTCGACCAGTTGGGAAAACCGAATCTGGACCTATTTGCATCCTCCCGGAACGCAAAATGCCAACATTATGCAAGTTGGCATCACCAACAGGGGTCCATTGGGGGATTCATTTTCGATTGCATGGTCAGGGATCTATGCGTACACTTTTCCTCTGATTCCTCTCCTCGCAAGGGGGAAGTCGGAACCCTGCCAGCTGATCTTCATAGCTCCAGTGTGGCCGCGTCAACCTTGGTACACGGAGTTGCTTCTCCTGTCGGCCTCTCCATCCATCAGACTCAGACCAATCCCGGACCTGCTTACCATCAATTGGGGCCAAGTGAGGCACCCGGACCCCAAATCTCTGTTTGCATGCATGGCTCCTGAGTAGTGCTAGCTAACGCACGTGCAGCTAGTACCAGCAAATCTTACCGACTAAAATGGAAGAGATTTTGTGTATGGTACGACCCACAAAATGTGCACCTTTTCTCTTCCGCACCGGAGGCAGTGTTGCCGTATTTATTACAGCTGGCATGTTCAGGTCTAGCCCATTCCTCAATCAGAGTCCATTTAGCTGCCATCTCCAGATACAGAAGAGTACCAGGCAAACCATCCTTATGCTCTCTCAGATTGGTAAAGCAATTTCTCAAAGGTCTCTTTCAGATCTTTTCCTCCTGTAAAGCCTCTGCCGCCGGCATGGCAACTTAACATCGTCTTTGGCCAGCTTATAAAGGAGCCTTTTGAGCTGATTCACAGAGCGAACATCAAGTACCTCACTTGGAAAGTGGCTGTCCTTCTCTCCCTTACTTCGGCACGCAGAGTTACTGAAATTCAAGCTTTCAATATACAAGAACCCTTTCTGCAGTTCAGGCAGGACAGAGTCATCCTGCGCACCAATCCTAATTTCGTTCCCTTCGGAGTTCCATATCAACAAGCCGGTGATGCTCAAAACTTTCTTCCCGAACCCGCAAACTGCGAGCTGATTGGTTGTCTCTTAAGTTTGGTCCTTTTTTACAAAATGACTGTGAGATGTTAATAAATTAAGAGACCTAGTGCCTCTGAGCTTTATATGCAATTGAAAGTGGTTTTGTATTACACAGGAGACTCCCATCTCGACAACGGGGAATGATTCAAGCATGTGACTCTATGAAAGTTTCCAATACTAGAGAACTACAGTTACAGGTAAGTAACTTGTTTCATCCGTCATCATCCTAAAGAGTTGCATTGGCTCCCAGTCTGCATGAGAGTTCAGTTTAAAGGGCTTATGCTGGCCAACAGAGCCTTTCATCAGGCTAGGCCATGGCATCTGGCTAATAGGATTACACCCTACCTTCCAGCAAGAACCTTGGGCTCATCACATGCCATGTTGGTGGCGGCCCCTAAAATATAAACAAATGGTGCAGTTCATCCTTCGCATCTCTGGTTGCCTCTGGATGGAATTCTCTCCCCATTTATCTACGAGCCATGACCGATGAGGCCTCCTTCAAACGCAGCATCAAATCCTGGTTGTTTGGTCTAGCATATCAGTAATTTTTCTAGCTTAGGTGGTCAATTTACCTTTGTGCTTGGACACTTGTCTGAGTAGTCAGGTGCTCTATAAGAATCTGATTGATTACCTAGTGGTGGTTCTAGACATGCAGGTGGCAATAGAGTATGCGTTGAAGGAGAGACTGTCTTCTGTCCGAAGTGCCAGAAATGTCTAAAGATGCAACCTCCACTCTGTTAAATCTAATAAGTCAATTCCATCCTGCATATGTTTGATACTGAATCCCTGGCTATAGAAGAGACCATTGCAGCAATTCCTGGAAGATCAATTGCTCCAGCTCTTTGGCAGTTGGGGAGAAAAGATTAACTCACTCAGGTTACAATCCAGGCTTTCACCTGGTGGTGCAGGTTGACCAATCTTCTAAAACATCTTCTATTTCATCAAGACACTCCACCCCCAACAATTGTGGCAGAGGCTTGCCTAGCAAGCACACATGGATCGCCTACATGTGCTATGGGGGCATGGTGAGAACAAGAAAAAGACATGTCACATAAACTTACTGGGGTTGAGGGCGGACCATCTAGCTCCTTATCCTTTGTGTGGCATCGGCAGCACCCCACAGCTCTTGCCTCCAAAGTGTTTTTTTAACGCCTCTGCCGGGCAGATTGATGGCCTCCACCAACCCCTGGGGCCAGGGAGCACACTAGACATCGTGGAAAATATAATTAAAAAAATGTAGGAGGGGAGCAGCCTGCCCAGGCACCGGGTTGTGCTACCACACCATAATGGGTCCAGCAGTCTTTCTAAAGATTCCTCCCACAATCCCCTACCTCCAGAGCAGATTGGAGGAGTATTTGATTACCAAAAAAAATGGGTGGGTGCTGCCCTCTCAGTCACTGAGCCTGACTAGCAACCCCTAAAGGGCCCCATTTTCTTCCTACCCACCTTGCTAGTCAACTACACTCATTCAGGTTTAAATAAAAGAATAGAGTATCTGTGGCTGCATCGGGCATAACCCTAAAATGTCAGTAGTCTTTGTCCCTGGGAGAATGTGGGTATATTGGGTGATTTACTCCCAGTCTGCAGATCACCCGGCATTCCTGCAATTCTCCAAATAAAAACGTTACCCGCTTGTGTGACTATATCTAGCCCAAAAACCAATGAAAAGTTTGACCATATAAAGTTAGTGTACTCTCATTGTGGCCTGCACATAGTCCTTGGGTATTCTGTTCTTTTTTCAGGTAGTAGACTTAGCCACAGAGATGCAGTACAGGTTTTATCAACAGAAGTATGGAAACACTTAGTGGTAGGAATTTTGTGGATACATGCAGATTCTGGGCGTTTCTCTCTCAAAAATGTTGTTTACCAAAAATTTCAGGGCATTCCAGTTAAGAAAACTTAGTGGGGTTCATTACAGTCACGCCACCCTGGACTCTACCAGGTGTCAAGAAATGTCTTGGTTTAGCAGGTTTGCTTGGGTGGCATTTTAGCCCAGGCCCAATTACCACAGATACCCACATTGCCAAAATGGATCAATTTGCAAGGCAAAAACTTCATATCTCTTTCTTGTGGGGCCTTTTTGTATTAGGAGACGTGTAGGAACACAAACTAGTAGAACATTTTGTTAATATCAATTTATTTTTCTCTCCATTTTGTGCTTGAAGTGTTAAGCCAGTGTGCAAGAAAGAACATTTTTTTACAAAATGCTCTTCTAATCGCAGTAGTATGGGTCACCTCAAATTCAGAGTTGTACAAATAACTGTCATTCCTAAACTCTGTTTCTAGGGCACCTTTCATAAAATGTGTAGGTGCTCTTCATAGCCATTTTTCATTTCGATTTTACCGTAGGAACTGATGCATGATCCGTACACAGTGAGATATTATCATAACCTGCCGCTACGTTTTCAACTAGAAATCACTTGTTTTTGGACATCCTGCAAGTGCTATCCATGGTACCACGAGAATCTGAAAGATGTAATGGTATATTACTTTTTTAAATTTACCATTGGGACAAAAAAAGTACAGATGAAAACTTTCCCTTTTTTTCTTTCTACCCCGTTTCCCCAAACACACACACTTATTTTCATAATTTTTTTTATTACAACGGTTAGTTTGGAAAAAGCATGAGTGATATATACAAATGAGTCCCTTGTAGAACTCTGAATTTTGTCTTTTCCGAAGTGCATAGTTTTTGGGTCTCACCCATGATATTTTTGGTTACGGTCCTGAAAGGTGGGAATATGGTGATCTTCGCACTGTAAACGTTTTGTTGATGCTAAGTTGTGTATTCTTTCCAATTTTTCCCAAAAACGTTTGTTAGGTTTAAGCTGTTCACTCTGTTACCTCAAGTTAAATCCAGCCCTGGTTACCGTTAGAATCCCCACTGTGTGTACACTGGGCGGGAGGGGATTAGAATGCAAATTTGTCCAGAATACCTTGTGTGGAGAAAATGTATTGGACTGAGCCCTCTCTGGCAGAATCATAACAAACACCTTAAAACATTCCTGTTTGAGTTTGACTTGAACCAAAAAGAACAAAACTAAATGAAATCTTTCAGATCTATCCATAGTTTTAGCCAAAGGGTAAATAGACTTGCAGTGGAACTCAGACATATCACGCCTCTGGTGACGAAATCAATGAGGGAACTTGGTCTAGAGGTGGAAAATACATCACTGAGTATTCAGATCGAGGGACAGGAAACCTAGCCAAATTGCCAGCTGGGACACAATATTCATTCAAGAAATTGATGGATAGAAAGTACAAAAAAACTGCTTCAAATGCCTTTGAGGTGTAAGTACACTAGCAATAAGTAATTTACAATATGACTACAACATAATGTACACCCAGTACCCCACATAGATCACTACAGACAGACTGATAGAGAATAGTAATCAGGCAAAGTGGGAACTTAACAGTTGATATCTTCAAGTAGCACAGGATTTTGTTTACACATTTTCAGTTTAGCCTCACACTGACACAGGCATTCCTTTGCCCTGTTATACATTGTTGAAGTGACCAAAGACCAGGATAATTGCTGAATAACTGTCATGATATGTAAACCGTTTAATGTATTGTTAGCAACCAAGTAGTAGGAGGGTCAGAATCATTGCATTATTTATATTGTAATTGATCATGCAAACATTCGTATCACATAAAAAGAAATCAACCCTTTAAAAAAAAAAAAATAGGATTGTTACATCAACAAGCAGAGTGGTGCAAGACCGAGAGCTTCCTCTTCTGAAGTGCAAACATTCTGGAAATGGCTGATTGCTAGCAGCACATACATCTCAATAATCTGTCTTCCTGGTATTCAAAATGCTGAAATGGATTTCCTCAGTGTTTCAAGAGAATCACAAATAAATTCTGAGTGGTGGTGTTCTGCACAGTATAATTTGCGAATGGAGTTTTTCACTCATAGATCTGTTCACAAATATTGAAAACAATAAATGCCACAGTTACACTTACATTTATTACTTGTCACTTTGGATAAAACACTTTGGATAATTGGTCAAAGAAGTTGTGTATGAGTTTCCTTCATTCCCAATAAGTCCTTCACTCATCAAAGGAAAGAAACAATGCTCCTCATTGCTCTCTAGAGGAGTTGTTGTCATTGGTGAGTTACCTATTACATCTATCAGAAAATCCACACAAGATTGCACGCAGACTGGATCTCACATTCAAATTCAGGGTACCAGATCTTGCATTCCATCCCACTCTTTCCTCGTTGAACCTGGTAACTTGAATCCTGAACTCTTACAGTGTGGGTTTAATATCTTCTGCAAGGTGCCGTGGACATTTAAACATTTTGCAAGATTGCATGGACATGAAAGAACTAAGTCTGCTGTGCAGCAGAACACATAAATGAGGTTCTACTTCTGGTACATTTAGAGGAATATTAATTCAACAAGATGTCAAGAGGAAGTGGTTCTTGAATACCTTCTTCAACTGACTAATGCTGGGCTGCAGTTTGTTGAGTAAGGCACTTCTAATATTGAAAGCCCTTCAAACTCTTTATTAAAAAGTCCTGTAGGTCAAGGAGACCTTCTTCTCTGGAGGGAATGTGGTCCTTTCTAAATTATAGTATCCCCATTTTGAATCTATCAATCTATTTTGCAGCTCACCTCTTAAAATGTAGCCTTTCAAGTGGCCATGACTTCAGTCTGTCCTAGTGAAACACTGACTCTCTGCAGTAAAGAAGTGTGTACAGTTTTCCTTGAAGGGGTGATCGAGACACAGCGAAGTATTCTTCTGAAGTAATTTGATTTTCATGTTAAATTATTCCTCTTCCATCCTTATTCAATAGTTCTCCTTCCTCAGCAGAGAGGTCTTTGTATTCTTTGGATAACTAAATGGTTTTAAAGTTCTCTCGTAGGGGATTTCCATGTATAGTTATAAGCACTGAATAGTTCCGCATGCCTGCGGGAACCCCGGAGCACTGTTCTGAAGTGTGTTCTTAAGTGTAGATGTTTGTCTTTCTTGAAAAAGGCCTGTAAAGTCACTTAAGAATATCAATGTGCAGCTTACAGGAAAAGCTACAAAGGCCAAATTGCTCATTCTTTTGGTTGAAAAAAAGGAAACTGTAGTACAGATATACCTTTAAAACATATTTATTCTAGAAATGTAGTAGAAAACATCTTTTCCGACCTTTTTTACAACTTCAAAATAAGGATGAAACAATGAGGGGTAGTGTAGCCCATAGGCTGCCATTATACAGAATGTAAATAGAGCTGTGCCTTTAAGAAGAGAAAGACTTCCTGTATCCCATCATGCGCAGCAAAAGGCAGTTGCATCAGTTCTTTTTGTAGGCTTGTAATATGATATGAAGAAATCTCAATATCTCTTTCATTATCAATATCATTCTAATTCTAGTTATTATTATGTCAACTCCACCAGGGAGGAGGGAGGGTTGCTTATGACTATCATGGAAATACCCCTACGAGAGAACTGGATTTACAGGTAAGAAACTATTCCTTCTCTCGTAGAGGATTTCCATGTATAGTCATAAGCACTGAATTGATTAGCAAGCCCATCCCAATAACCGCAGTGGAGTAGACAGAACAATAAAGAAACAATAAATCACGCAAAGAGATTCTTAAGAGAGGCCTGTCCAACCTGAGCATCTGTCCTAGCATCTGAATCAAGACAGTAATGCTTAGTAAAGGTGTGAACAGATCTCCAGGTAGCCGCTTTGCATATTTCTGCTAACGGAATGTTTCTCATCAGAGCAGCAGTTGCTGCTTTGCCCCTAGTGGAATGGGCTTTAGGCCTGCCATCGAGTGATTTATTTGCTAACTGATAACAGAATACGATACATGAGACAATCCACCTGGATAAGGATTGTTTGGAGGTGGCCAGACCTGTTCTAACTGGGCCATAATTACACCTGGTGTGTTTATGGTGCTTAGAGCACAACCACGTCCAGAAGTCGTGCTTCGACTCCCGGGCCATGAACCCGAAGACTTTGAGGAAGCGGTCCCTGAAGCTGCTCGCAGTCCGGTGTCCTACTCCGTCTCGCTTTTGGTGTCCCAAAACCACTCGCGGACTCACCACCACCACTCCTTTTCAGCCCATTCTAGATCTTTGGGACATTCGGGTAAGAAGAAGTTGAAGAAGCACAAGTGCTGTTCAACTTCACCCCACTGGTCGGACAACAGTATGCGGGACAAGGAGCGTCCTAAATTTAGGCCTCTGTCTTCAGAGCCTACTTCTGGTTTGACTCTGCGTCTCCCCGATTTTCCAGGAGCTGGAGCCACCCCTGCCCAACTCAGTTTTATGAGACCATGCACCTCATTTTTGGACAGGCTAGCCCTGTGGGGGAGCCCTCTGGCCCTTTGGGATGGTAGGGGCCCCTTCGGATTCTGCGCCAGCAGCTATGGCCTCAGCTCCGAGTGGCATCCAAGGATCTGCTTCTGGATCTGAACCGGCATCGGTTGTACTTCGACCTTCCCTGACGTTGGTTCAGGAGTAGACGCTTACAGCCCCACCGGTGGCGTTGATCCTATACTCATCGAAACAACGTCCCTTGACACCGATTCAGTCTACGGCAAGGCCTTTAGTCCCTAGATTGGAATTAGACCCTTATTCTCATGAGTCCGAATTTGGCAAGGGTATGGGGGTCGCTGGACCCTTTAGAATACCAGCTGGAAGATACAATATACTGCTCAGAAAGTGCTAAGGAAGTGGCAAAGCCAGTGGGTTGGATGCCTTACCTGACGCTGGTATGATTTTTTTTTTTCCCCTACCGTGGCTAAGGAGGAGGGAGCGTCTTATTCCATGGTGGTCAGAAAAGCATCCAAGGTCTTCGGCATTGAGCTGCCTTCGGTGGCTGTCAGGACTAACCTTCTGACTGAGGTGCTTCAACCTGGGGCTGCCACATCAAAACTCCTTTTGCCCTGGTAGAAAAGTACCTTCTTTTTGGCATGGTTACCCCAACATTTTGCCTGTCAGTGTGTTTTGACGGTGTTCACTGGGATCCTGCTAACCAAGACCCCAGTGTTTGTGCTTTCTCCCCCTAAATCTGGTTGTTCCTGACTTTGTACACCCCACAATTGGCATACTAGTACCCCCATGTAAGCCCAATGTATATGGTACCTAGGTACCCAGGGCGTTGGGGCACCAGGGGTTCCCCATGGACTGCAGCATGTATTATGCTACCCGTGAATGAGCAGAGGTGTCCCTATGAACCCCATCTCCATATTCCTGGTCTTCCTAAGTGCAGGTAAGCCAGCTACATAATGGTAACTCCGAACCTGGGCATGTTTGGTATCAAACATGTCGAAATGATACCCCAATACTGTTGCCAGTATTGGTTGGCTGACTCCATGCACTCTGGGGGCTCCTTAGAAGAAACTCAGCTTTGCTCCTGCCAGTTTGCAGGGTTTTCCCAGGCTTCTGCCATCCTACAGATAGGTGTCTGCCCTCCTGCTTCTTGACCAGCTCAATCCCAGGGGGGGCAGAACAAAGGATTTCCTTTGGGAGAGGGAGGCAACACCCTCTTCCTTTGGAAATAGGTGTTACATGGCTTGTGGGGGTTAGCCTCCCAAAGCTACTGCTATGCTTTGAAGGGCACATTTGGTTCCCTCCTTACATAAACCAGTTTGCACCAGTCCAGGGACCAGTCCTTGCTCTGGCTGGAAACTGGACAATGGAAAGGAGAGTAACCACTTCCCTGTCCATCACCACCCCAGAGGCGGTGCCCAGAGCTCCTCCACGTGGCCACTTGTTTCTGCCATCTTGAATCCAAGGTGGGCAGAGGCTCCTGGGAGCTTCTAAGTGGCCAGGTCAGGCAGGTGGCATCACAGCCCCCTCCTGATAGGTGGTCACCCTGATAGGTGCCATTCCCCCTTCTGGGGCTATTTAGGGTTTCACTCTTGGGTGGGTCCTCAGATTTGACGTGCAAGATACCAGCAGGATTCCTCTTCAAAGTTTACGTCACGTTCTGGCCACTGGAACTTTAACTGAACCCTCCAGAAACTGACACTCTGCATCCACAGCAACAACTCTGCTCTGCAAAATTGTTTCTCTGGCTCCTTCCAGAAACTGCAACATTTCCACAGCTGCGCATCCCCTGAGCATGACAAGTCTTCAGTCTGCACAAGAAGCATAAAGGAATCTCCATTGGAGTGAAAGTGTCATTCCCCTGCATCTGCAGGCACCAACTGCAACAATGACCGGCTGCATGAATCTCCTCTCCTCCAGAGCTGCGTGGATCGTGCATCACAGGTGGTGGTCTGGAGTGGTCCCCATGGTCCTCTCTACCAGCTGTCCAACTTGGAAGACGGTAAGCTCTTGCCTCTCCATGCAGGATAGTACCCCCGTGCACCGCATCTCTTCCAGCTACCAAGGCTTTTTAGCATCTCCTCCAAGGGATCTTCTGGCTCCATGTAACCCCAGCCCCCAGCACTCTTCCCTGCGACGCACAGCTCTCTGCGTGCTTCTCCAATGACGTGGGACTACTTTCTAAGGGTGCTGTGTGGGCCTCACCGTGCCTCCTCTAAGGAAAAAGTGATTCTCCACTGCCTGGACCCAAAAAGAGCTTTGGCGTTATATCTCAGTCGTACTCAAGAGGTCCGAGTGGATGATCAACTCTTTGTGGGCTATTTAGGCACCAAGAAAGGATTTAGCAGTGCAGAAAAGAACCATCTTGAGATAAGTTGTTCTCTTCATTATAATGTGCTATGCTTTGGCTTAGAAGCAACCTGACGGTTTGCATGTTCACTTTACCAGGGCAACAGCTGCCACCACTGCGTTAGCACACGGAGTTCCAATCCTGGATATCTATCAGGCAGCAATGTGGGCGTCCTTGCACACGTTCACTAAACACCTCTGCCTGGACAATCAGGTCCGCAGGGACAGCTACTTTGGCCGTTCGGTCCTGCAGGACTTCCTAGTTTGATCTTGGTTCTCAGACCCACCTCTGGGGATGGTATTGCTTGGGTATCTATTCTAAGGCAATTAATCTACAACTAGAAGTCTCCATCAGATGAACAAGTTACTTACCTTTGGTAACGATTTATCTGGTAGAGAAAATATGTAGTTAAAGATTCCTTACTGACCACCCATCCTCCCTGATCTGCAAACTGATTTTTAGGGACAGGAACTTCCCTTTCAAGGCCCTTGACCTGGGGCACCAGTATCAGTGTTCTTCAGAGCTCTGCGCTTCTGGTGTGGAAAGTCGTGAAAAGTAACAGATGTCAATGCGCCAGGATGGCGCTTATGTACGACCCGCGACATTGTATCCGGTGACCACGTCGTCAGCAGCAGACGCGGAGTCGACTGACGCCACCTTGGGGCGCGCAAGAGTACTGCTCAAAGAAGAACCTCCAGATTCAGACTGACGCCTGAGGAAATTCTAAGGTAAGGAATCTCCAACTAGAATATGTCTCTACCAGATAAATCGTTACCAAAGGTAAGTAACTTGGAACTTTAAATGCAGATCCTCTGAAGGAGCAAGAATCCTATTTCTCCAGTATTGGATCTTTCATAGATGCACATACTTGAATCATTCCTTGTCGTTGAAGTGGAGGTCCCACGGTATCATCAAATAGCAGTGCAGAGAAACTTTACATACAAACCAGTGCTGAAGTGCATTCACTTTCACAGCTTATTTACATCATTAGAAAAGACCCAAAGTCTAGCCAGTCGGGTAACAGCAACCTTTAGAACCCTCACCACAGAAGCTCCAGTCTCTCAGATTTTCTACCGCATGTCATGTGAAGGAAGTCTTCCTGAGCTCTGCTCAGTTTTTTCTTCATTTCAGCTTCTGAAAGCATCAAGATGTCTGCTACTTTAAGAAAAGGGCTCTTTAGATCCTGGAAATCCTGTGGGGAAAAGAGACTTCATGTAGATAACCCACATAAAGAATGCCTATATTGCCTTTATCCTCAGCACAAAGCATAGGATTGCAAAGTATGTCGTACCTTGTCTTCAAAAACATTAAATGACAGAGAGGCAAGACTTCTTTTGTGGCTCCAAAAGGTCAAGTCACGTAAAGATATATCTTCAGGTGAGGAGAGTGACCACTGCTAAGTCTCGCAAGAGGGTAAGGTCTCACAGCAGGGGACCTCTGAGGTAGCCAGGAAGGCCCAAAAGACTTCCCATCATCGGTCTCTGACAGACAGTAATAAAAAGGAGAAAGCGTCAAAGTTCTGGTCAAAAAAATGTTTCCTCTTAACCCACTCCTCCACCTACGAAGTCTTCAAGCCGTCTGCATACTTATCTGACCCATCAACAAGCGCAAATACCCAAGTAAAGACACCATCAACAAGAGTCGTCAATTACCAAACAGTGAGGGTAACAACTGTCTCGTCGGCGAAACCTATGACTACCATCATCTATGAAGACTCTGAAACCGCTGTCAACGAGATTGTAGGAAGTTGGCCTGGTGTGTGGTGGGCACCTATGGTGTTATCACCTTATACCAGGTCCGGGTATCCCTTATTACTGTAGTGTAGAAAGTGTCTAGAAAGCCAGGGCTCTCTAGGGGTAGCTGTGGATGAGGAGCCAAGACTTATGTAGGAGACATTCAAAGCGTATGCAATACCACTATAGTGACACAGCACTATCACACATGAAAGAACCACACAGTGTTACAAAAATAAAGGGACTTCTTTGTAGCAGAATACTGAATAGGCAGTCCCCCAACTGGATGTGAGTAAACACACTATTCAATACACATTAGTAATCAGTAAATAGCATAGAAAGCCATAAGCATTGGTAAAAGCAATAGCAAATAGTAAGGGCCCTAGGGGAGGGCCAAACCATAGACAAAAAAAGTGGAATGTGAAAGGCAGTCCCCCCCCAGGAAGTGGAATCAGTAGAAGGGAGCTGGAACTAGGAACCCCAAGAGGTGAGTACCAAAGGGACCCCCAGCGACCAAGAGACTGGTAGGAGCAATGCTGGGAGTCCTCTAAGGAGCCCCGAGAGTGCATGGAATCATACAACCAATACTGGGAACAGTATTGGGGTATAATTCCGGCATGTTTGATACCAAGCATGCCCAGGTTCGAAGTTATTATTATGTATCTGGACACGAGTAGTGACTTGTTTCAAGTACATGGGTAAAATGCCTTCCCCTCACTTACAAAGCCCAGTGTAATGGAGCTGGAGTTCGTAGGGGCACGTCTGCTCATGCAGGGGTGCCCTCACACACAGGTACCTGCACCCTGCCCCCTGGGCTAGGAGGGCCTACCATAGGGGTGACTTACAGTGACCTGTGGTGTGTGCATCCACCTTTTCATGCAGGCTGCAATGGCAGGCCTGCAGACACGTTTTGCATGGGCTCCAATGGGTGGCACAATACATGCTGCAGCCCATGGGGAACCCCTGGCACTTTACTTGATCTTGACAGTTCTGAAGATGAAGGTCCGTTTGGCCCCACTCACAGCCCATCTGAGCTACAGGTTAAATACAGGAAGATGAAATGGAAGGAGAGGACTCCTATTATGGACATTATTATACTCCACAAGCCACACACCAATACCCACCCTACCATGACTATCCATAACATCCACATAAACAGGGCAAAGTGCAAGTACCTCCTTCGTTGGTACTAGATCTACAGGCTATGCTGCAGGAGTACCGTGGTGGTTTCCAGAACCCTCAGAGGACCTGCTGCCACCTCCTCCACCAATTGTCCTAGAGACACCAAGGCCTCTTCTATTGCAGCGCCCCCAAGAGATGATCCATAGTCATCTGACAATGACAGGGAAAGGGGTGAGATACAGGACACCCATCCTTCTCAAAACAAATGAAATAACTACCTCATTCCCACTCCTTTGCCTCCAGCACCACATCCCTCAGACTCCCCTCTTGAGGGCATCAGGTGTTTTCACAATTTAATGGAAAGAGCTGCAGCAGGGTTTGACTTGCCTGTTTTAGTGAAGTCGTCAAATTGCTTCCTTTATAACTTCAAGGTACAGGCATGGAATTCTATTCAGGCTATTCCAATAATTGATCACATCTGGGAAGAAGGTCTTAAGCTAATGCGAACTCCAGCATTTGTGGTGGCAGTGATTCCACGCATCGGCAAAAAGTATAAGTCCCCTGAGGATTCTTCTGTCTGCCTTACATGACATCCCAAGGCAAATTTGATGGTGTCACAAGCTGCACAGCGATGCTCGAAGAATCCTTTTACCCCGATTTCTGGCCCACCTGACAGAGAGGTCAAGTGGCTAGATAACATCAGGAAACGGTTCTCCAGTAAGTTTGCCATTACAATTTGGGAAGCCGATTCTTTAGCCATCTTAGGCCGTTATGATTGACAGATGTGGTCAGATATCGGCACCCTGATGGAAATAATGCTGGAAGATAACAAGTTGGAATCACGGAAAATACTACAAGAAGGGGAACATGCAGCCTCTGAAATTATAGACTGTGCGATGGATATCACCACCTCCTGGGCTTATGACAGTTGGCAGCAGCAGCTTTCTTACGGAGGCAAGGTTGGCGAACATCTACATCCCTTTGGCCAGATGTACAATAAAAAATACTTGACATGGCATATGATGTTGAGACACTATTTGGAAACACATTGATGATGCCCTACTCACCATCAAAATGATACAGACACCACAAAATCATTGGGCACACTGCAGTTCATTGAATTTCCCTTTAGAGGAGCACGAGGTAGAGGTTTTTCTACCTACAGAGGAAGATACAAACGTTACCATCACTTCCAGCCCTTTCACTCCAAGTGTAGACCTGCTTATCGACAGCAACCATACCGTCTGTCACCCTCAGCGGCCTACACAAAGCAGGCAGCACGGTGTAAACAACCCACCCAGTCCAGGGACGTCACCCGTAAACAATGATCTAAACTGGGTGCCAGCTACCATCACCTTATCACATCCCGTGGGTGCAAACATCTTGAACCGTCTTTACCAGTGGCGGCAAATAACTACAGACAAGTGGGTACTAGATGTGGTCACCTTTGGTCATACCCTAGAATTTATAGAGAGACCTTCAGACATGCCACTAAAAGGTTCACACAATCCCCCCACCCTTTTCACTTATTGCAGAAAGAAGCACTCCTCATGCTCGCCATGGGAGCGATTGAGAGAGTACTATTCAACCAGAAGGGCACAGTGTAGGAAGATGGCCCAGTGTGTGGTTAAAATGGAACGCGAATCGGTGTCCCCCTCCAGAGTGTATGGAGTAATTAGACAAGCGCTGGGGGAGTGTGGCACCCCAAAAGGTAAGTACCTAGAAGATCCCCAGCGGCCGGGTGCAGAGGTGTAAGTTACCCGGTTTTCACATAGGCTAACATGGGGACGTCACAGTTGGAGAATGCAGGACTGGACCATTGGAACCCAAGAGCGAATTCCAGGTGAAGAGTCCAGTCCACGCAAGAGTGTCCAGGTAGGCCGGGAGCCAATGCCCACCCTTCTGTAGCTGACGATCCGGGTCGACAGTGATGGATGTAGTCCAGCTGCAGGGTCCAGAAGCTGCAGAGGAGTCCCTGAAGTCACCTACGAGCTGTCCCTTGACAGTCGCCGGATTGCAGATGGGTCAGGGTGGCCAACAAGCAAATGCAAGAGGAGCTGTTGGATGTTTTGCAGAGCTATGGAGGACCAGCATGGTCCTGGGGGCTCGACCCTTGGAGTGGAGTCCAGACTGACCCTTAGAAGACAGGAGAGCCAGCAGAAGCAGTCGGAGCCCCCACAAGCAACCCACTGGCAGTAGGCACAGTAAGTCGAGTGAGGCCAAGTCAGCACGCCCAGAGAGGAGTCCTACATCGCTGGAGCACCAGAGAGGAGACTGTCCTTTCAGAGGTAGAATGCTGGGGGCTGGGGCTACTTGGAGCCTGAAGATCCCTCGGAGCAGGAGTCAACAGGCCTTGGTTGGTGCAACAGTCGCAGTGCACAGGGATTCTATCCCAGTGTCAGAGCAAGGGCTTACCGTCTACCTCGATGGACAGAAGGCAGAGAGGACCCAGAGGATCCCTCAGAACCACCACCTGTGCTGGAGAATCTTTGCAGATCCGGAAGACAGAAGATCCCGCCAGCCAGACGTTGTTTCCTTAGGAGTTTCCTTCTTACTTCTTTGGCGCAGCTGAAGTCTTGCCAACCCCAGAAGATGCACAGCCATGAAAATGTTGCAGAATGCTGACAGGAGACGTGGAAACAATGTTGCCAGGTGAGGTCTTCTCCGGCGTGGCAGTCTTGTTCGGTTACTATGTTCCCCAGCAGCGGTTCAGGAGGCAAGGAGCAGATGATGTCTTTTCAGAGAGGCCTTGGTAAAGTCGTGCACGAGGAAATAGGGGGGTCCGGCACTCTCTGGAGTGACCACCTATCAGGAGGGGTCTCTGATGTCAGCTGCCTGGCCTACCCAGTCAGATGCTCCCAGAGGCCTTTGCCCATCTTGATTTCGAGATGGCAGAACCAAGTGGCTACCTGGAGGAGCTCTGGGCACCACCCTATGGGTGGAGCTGGACAGGGGAGTAGACACACCCCTCTTCTTTGAGTGTTTCGCACCAGACCAGGGACCAGTGGTCCCTGAACTTGTGCAAACCGGATTATGCAAGGAGCATACAAATGGGCCCTTCAAAGCAGTCCGGTGGCCTGGGGAGGATACCCCTCCCCTGCCCAGTAACACCTATTTCACACCACTCTCCTACCACTCTCCTACAGGAAATCTTTTGTTCTGCTGTCCTCTGCTTGAGATGGTCAAGCAGCAGGAGGGAAAAATCAAGTCTGAGGGGCTGCAGCAGCGGGGGCTGCCCGCAGACCCTGGAAGACTGGTAGGAGTAGGTGTGGGGGATCCTCTAAGGAACCCTCAGGGTGCATGGAAACATACCACCAATACTGGAATCAGTGTTCGGGTATGATTCCAACATGTTTGATACCAAACCTTCAGTACATAGCTAAAATGGTTTCCCCGCACATACGAAGTCCAGGGAATTAGAACTGGAGTACGCCGGGGCACCTCTGCTCATGCAGGGGTGCCCACACACACAGGGTCCTGCACCTTGCCCTTTGGGCTGTAAAGGGACCACCATAGGAGTGACTTACAATGGCCTTGTGTTGTGTAGTGACCCATAGTGAAAGGGTGCATGCACCTTTTTATGCAGGCTGCGATGGCAGAACTGCAGACAGTTTGCATTGGCTCCCATGGGTGGCATAATATATGCTGCAGCCCGTGGGAGACTCCTGGTATACCATTGCCCTGGCTACCCAAGTACCATATACTAGGGACTTACATGGGTGCACCAATATGCCAATTGTGAGGTGTAAACGTTACCAAACAACCATATTTAGAGGAGAGAGCGCAGACACTGGGGTCATGGTTAGCAGGATCCCAATGTACTACAGTCTAAACACACTAACACCAGGATAAGATTTGGGAGGTAACTATACTAGACAGATGCTACTTTCCTACACCCAGTATTAACATTGGTGGCAGCTGTAGTATAGGCCTTGTTTGTGCAATGCCATATAATAGGTCAGTATTCACTACAACTCTACATGAACACTATTTCAATTTTGATCAATTCTCCCTGATTGGATTTTTTATTTTTCTGCTAAATTATTCTGGAGAAGCAGCACCTGCAGCAATGGAGTTTGAGGTGGCCAGGATAGACTCCCACACTGCTTCAGCTGAAAGATTTCAGCAAGGACTTCAAGTGTCTACAAATGGTTTCACCAATAAAGTAGAATTACAGAAGTCTTTGAGGGCCTGGGCGAAGGCCCAGGTTGCAGGGGATGGCATCCCAGAGGAGGAGCAGGAAATTTCAGAGGAGGATGATGACCTGAATCTGGAGCCTGAGATGGCTCTGGAACGGCCAATGGAAATGGCCAGATAGCAGTGTCTCCTCCAGGAACCTGTCCCAGAGGAGCTGACAAGACAGGAGGGAGGAAAGAAAGCTTAGATTTAAGTTTACAAAGATGAAACTGGCTCTTGAGGAGAAAATAGTGGCCCATGAGCTCAGTTTGAAAGAGCTAGGGGTAAGAGTTTTGTAAGTAGGGTCCAGTAATGGAAATGGTGGCAGCATATCTGCAGTCTCCACTGGTAAGTCAAGAGCCGGGTACCATGTGCCATGCTTGTGGTGCGGGCTGACATGGACAAATGGTTTGCAGCCTATGAAGGGGCTCAGAGTGCACAAGGTCCCAAAGGAGCTCTGGGGTGGAAGTTTGTGGAGGTACATGCCCACAGTGAGAAGGGTTACACTCCTCACATTAGAGGTGCGGGGACAACACACACTATACTTCTATGAAGACCATATAAGTCAACAAGTTTGGGCTGACACCTGAGAAAAACCGACAGTAGTTCAGGGCCAGTCCCAAAATTACATCACAGAGTGTGGTGAATTGCTTGGACTATGCTAGCAAGGCACTGAGGGCTCAGCAAGGGGCAGAAAAGCAGAAGATTATGAGGGGCTGTAGAACTTGTTTTTGAAGAAGCTTATGCTTGATGGTTTTTATTATTTTTTGTGTTTTTGTTTTTACATTTTTATAGATCTATGCCAACAGCTGGTGGATAGTTAGTTTTCTGACCCCAAGAAGCTTGCTGAGGAGGCGGACATTTGGGGCAGCACCAGAGTGTCAAAAAATGCATCGGGCGGAGGGAGGAGGGGGCTCCTAAAAGGGTGGTCAGAGTTCCCACCAGAAGAAGCGGGGGTGATAAAGTTCTTTAGAGGCCCCTACAACAATCCACAGAGGGAAGTGTCTAGTTTTCATTCTTAGTCAGACCACCAGAAAAACAACTACCATAACAAAGGTCAGCAGCCCAAAACTCGCAAGTCCTACGAGTGTTCAAGTATGGACACTACAAGGGGTAACCCAGTCATCCAAAGAAAGCAGCACATCCCACTAGAGAGAAAGCCCCAGGGGTGGCTAGTGACTTG
Organism: Pleurodeles waltl; assembly: GCF_031143425.1. NCBI lineage: Eukaryota > Metazoa > Chordata > Amphibia > Caudata > Salamandridae > Pleurodeles > Pleurodeles waltl. Next base: position 640,685,649 of record NC_090442.1, read on the forward strand.
TTCAGTGGGGTAGGGGGTTGTCCCAGTAAATGGGAGGGGGTTAAATGGGGTTATCGTAGTGTCCCTGGGTGACAGTGAGGGTGTTCATAAGATCCATGTGCCCTCAGATACTAAAAAGTATAGGCAGTTGGTCACTATCAATGGGAAATATGTTGAGGCTCTGACTGAGAGAGGTGTCAGCATGATTGTGGTAAGGAGTCCGTGGTGTCCCCAGGACAGGTGATTCCCAGTGTACACCAGAAAGTTGTGGTGGCTGACTGCAGAGAAGGTCAATATCCTGTGGCCCTTGGTCCTTGTTCCATTTGAGTTGGGGGGATTTCAAAACTTCTGAAGCTTGCCATGCCTGCAGACTCTTTGTTTAGTATTCACTTGGATTCCACTGTCTGGAAAAAAGTGCAACTCAAGGCTCATGTGGAGATGTTTGGGTTATGTGATTGGATCTGTGCTACCACAAGGTCCAAGGCTGCCCGGGAGGGGAAAGTGCTGGAGCCTGAAACAATGGCCCAGCCAGCTGCTAGAAAGGGGAAAGTTAGGGGGCTTGAGTGTACCCCCAGTGAGATGGACGGGCCACCTAAGGTGACTACCCCGGAGTCCACTGAGGAGGATATTGCTTCCCTTGGTGATTTGCCTACACTTGCTGGATGACATGGAGAAGGAGGCCCCACCAAGGAGGAGATATGTAGGGCACAAAGGGAGTGTCGAACCTTTGATGGCATGAGGCGCCAGGCTGAAGCCCAAGCAATAGGTGGTGGTCTTTGGGAGCTGTCACATTTACTCGGAGGACAACCTCCTTCACAGTGAGCCTGAGGCTTCCATGTATTGGACAACAAGGACCCTGGTGGTCCCCCAATGCTATAGGGCCTTCCTACTGGAGCTGGCCCATGAGATTTCCCTAGCAGGACACTTGGGCCAAGACCAGGCCTTTTCAAAGGCTTAACCCCCACTTGTATTGGCCCAAGATCAGAACTTCCTCAGATACATTCTGTAGGATGTGTTAGCTGCCATGCCAGTGGGAAGACAGGGAAGAGGCTGAAGACTACCCTTAATCCCTTGCTTGTCACCCCTTTAAGCTGGTGGGCATCAACATTTTTTGGCTTCTGGATACCCAGACCACCTCAGGCCACAGGTTTATTCTGATCTTGGTGGATCATGCCACTGGATACTCAGAGGCCATCCCTTTGAGGACCACTACTACACCTGCAGTGGCAAAGGCCCTGATGGGGATTTTTACCCAAGTGGGTTCTCCAAGGAGGTTGTGTCTGACAGGGGCACAAACTTCATGTCTTCTTTCATGCAGTCAGTGTGGAAAGATTATGGGGTAACCTACAAGTTCTCCACTCCTTATCACCCACAAGCAAATGGGCTTGTTGAGAGATTCAACATCATCCTCAAACGCATGATCAGAGGCCTTGAGGAAAAACTAGAATATCCTTTTACCATGCCTGTTGCGTGCCTACTGGGAGGTACCACATAAGGGCCTTCCCCCCCTTTTCAGCCTATTTGAGCTTCTGTATGGGCACCCTCTGAATTTGGTTCAGGAAGGATGGGAGCAAGCTCCCAGGACAGTTCCCCAGGATGTAGTGAGCTACATGCTGGGACAGTTCCCCAGGATGTAGTGAGCTACATGCTTGCCTTCAGGAGCCAAATGAATAAGTTGTGGAAGCGAGCTTCTGACAACTTAGAAGCCAGCCAGGCTTTAATGAAAGAGTAGTATGACCAAAATTCTACCACTGTGGAATTCCAGCCTGGGCAGAAAGTGTGGTATGGAACCTGCAGAAACTGGGGCCCTCCAAGACTGTTGGACTGGGCCCTTTGGGGTGATTCAAAGGAAGGGTAAGGACACCCACCTGGTGGACCTTAAGACCCCCAGGCAACCCTACTGTGTGCTCCACTAAATTTGCCTCACACCCCACTGTGAGAGCGCTGAGCTCACCATGCTGTTGGTGACAGATGGAAAAGAGGATGCAGACAGTGAAACCTCTTCCTGACCTTTAAACTCCACGGAGAAGGATGGATCTGTGGAAGGAGTAATCCTTTTTCCCACTTTAACTCCTGAACAACAGAGTGATTGCCTTCAGGTGTTGGGGCAGTCTGCCTCTCTGTTCTACCTTACTCCTGGTATTACCCACCTGTATACCCATGATGTGGGCACAGGGGACAACCTCTGTCAAGAATAAATCATACAGGTTGTGGGATAAGGAGGAGACCAGCAACAAGAGTAAAGTCTCTAAGATACTGGTTGGGTGGGTAACACAACCCTCCAGTAGCCCAGGGTCCAGTCCCGTGTTTCTGGTACCAAGAAATGCTCAACCGGGCACCACACCTGAACTGAGGTTCTGTGTGGATTACAAAGGGCTCAATTCTGTGACTAAGGCAGATGCTTATCCCATTCCCTGGGCTGACGAGGTGATTGACCGGTTAGGGGCTGCCCAGTACTTAAGTACCTTTGATCTTACATCAGGGTACTGACAGATCACCCTAACAGACCGTGCCAAGGAGAGATTAGCCTTCTCCACTCCAAAGGACCTTTACCAATTTAGTTTGATTCCCCCTTTGACAAAAAAAAAATTCTGCCACCTTCCAGAGGTTGGTGAACCAGGTACTCACTGGTATGGAGGCCTTTTCTGCTGCCTTGCTGGATGGCATAGTTGTCCTCAGAAGCACCTGGGAGAATCACCTCCAGGAAGTGCTGCCGACTCTGCAATAGGCAGGCCTGACTATCAAGGCAAGTAAGTGCCAGATAGGGCAGGAGTCTGTGGTGTACATGGGACACCTGGTGGGCAGGGTAAAGTGCAGGTGCAGCCCCTCCAGGCCAAGATAATCTATCATGGCCTGTAAGCCCCCAAAACCCAGACTGAGTTCAGAGCATTCTTGGGCCTCACTGGGTACTACAGGAGGTTTGTCAAGGGATATGGCCAGCATTGTTGCCTCCTTAACAGAGCTGACTTATACGAAGCAGCCCAGAGATGTGATTTGGACAGACATATGCCAAAAAGCATTTGCCTCAGTGAAGCAAGCCATATGCATAGCCCCTGTGCTCAAGGCCCCTGTCTTCTCCAAGGTGTTTATTGTTCAGATGGGTGCCTTTAGAGCATGGCATAGGGTCAGTTTTTATCAAAGCTCAATGAAGAAACCCTAGACCAACCTGAAGCCTCCATCTCTAGGAGATTACTTTCCCAGCAACAGAGGTGGAGTGCTATAGCAGGAGAATCTTTTGCTGTGCTTTGGGCCCTGCAGAAGTTGAGGCCATACCTTTGTGACATTCACTTCCTGATTCAGACTGACCACTGGCCCCTCAGGTGGCTCATGCAAGTGAGGGGTGAAAATCCACAATTGTTGAGGTGGTCCAGTTCCCTCTAGGGCATTGGTTCCCAACCTGTGGTCCGGGGACCCTTGGGGGGTCCACAAAGCCTCCTCAGGGGGTCCGTGACTGCTTAGAAAATTAAATATGAACTAATTAGGTCCCCGGCATTCAGTAATGACTCAGTGGAGTGGTCCCTGGATTCCAGTAATGATAAAGTGGGGATCCACAGAAGCCAAAAGGTTGGGAACCACCACTCTAGGGTGTGGACTTCAGGGTGGAATACAGACCAGGAGTAGACAATGATAAATGCTGATGGTCTATCCAGGCTTTTTCGCCTTAGTGATGAGAGCTCCCAATAGGGTGGGTAGCTCTCCCCACTTTCAGATGAGTGGGACACGTGTTAGACCTGTCGACCTTAGGGTCACTTGTCCCAAATGTTGGGCCTGTTGCCTCAAATCTTTGCTGTATCTTTTTGTTGACTTTAGGACTCTGAGCACATTACCACGGCTGGCCAGTGGTGAAGTACTTGTGCTTCTCCCCTGAACATGGTAACACTTTTGTATACATTATTGGCATATTTAATTTACCTGTAAGTCCCTTGCAAAGTGGTATATCATATACCCAGGGCCTGTAAATTAAATGCTAGTAGTGGGCCTGCAGCACTGATTGTGCCACCCACTTAAGTAGTCCTTTAAAATTGTCTCAGAACTGCCACTGCAGAGCCTATATGTGCAGTTTCACTGCCACTTCGAATTGGCATTTAAAACCCCTTGCCAAGCCCTAACCTCCTCTTTTATTACATATGTCACCCATAAGTTAGGCCATACATAGCTCATAGGACAGGGTGCTCTGCAAGTGTAAGGCACATAGGTGCTTTTATGTTTTACATGACCTGTTTGTGAAAAAATCCTAAACTTGTTTTAACTATTGTGAAGCAGACTCCTCTCATAGGCCAGCTTGGGAATTCCTTAATATGCTTTCCTGATCAGAAAGGAGTAGCTACATCAAGTTTCATATCATTAGAATGGTAATGGTAACTCCTCTTTTCTGGTAAAGTTGAATTTAACATTACTATTTTAGAAATGCCACTTTTAGAAGGTGGGCATTTCTCTGGTCTTACTGCTCTGTGCGCCTTTCGGCCTTTCTCCATTACACCTCTGGAGTGGGTAATAGCTACACTTTGTGCATTCCCTCTAGACAGCCACAAACACAGGAAGGCTAGGTGTGTCCGAGCACTAATCTGCATTTATCTGCATTCTGATAGCTCTCCCTGGGCAAGAAGGGTAGAGGGGAGCTGACACATAAACTTGAATAGGGAAGTGCCTGTCCCCATCTGAAGGGCTGATTATCCCTATAGATAGTCTGGAGCCAGGGCTAGGAAGAAAGGACCTATGTACACATCAAAACCCCTTATTTGAAGCCACACCCACTTCAAAGCAACATTTGGATATAAGAACTGGGTCTTTGACTCCACCAAATCAGTACACTGCTGGACCTGGGAAGAACTCTGCCAGGAGAAAGGACTGCTGTGCTACAAGGAGAGCCACGCTGCTATACTGCTTTCCAAGAATGACTGCTCCCTGCCTCGATGAGCCACCCTGCGACATACTGATCCTTGCCCTGCTGAGGAAGGACTGGACCCTCTTGTCTGACCCAGAGTGACTCTCGTGGCTTGCCCCTGTTCCCCTGTAGTCTCAGGGACATCAAAGATTGCCTGCAACTGTGCTCCGGCTGCTGGACTCTGCCATCTGTGAGTCCTACCCTTGCCATGAGGGGGCTTTCCAGACCTGTGCCTTAGAAGTGTTTTTGCAGCTGTTCTGTACAAGAATGGACACATGCAAGCTATTGCACCACTTTGAACCAACGCAGTGCCCTCCGACGCATTGACAATTCAATGACTCAGAGCCCGACTGTGAGGGTTGACGCGCCGATCTGAGGACATCGCCGAGCGGCTCAATGATGATGCATTGTATACATCTCCACAGAGTTCGCCACTGACGCATTGACCCGATCGCGAGGGTCGACACAGATGCATTGGCCCGACTGCGCAGATTGGAATCAACACATCACCTTCACATCATTCCTCGACGTCGAAGCTTGCTCCATCCAGAGTACTTTCTCAGCAAGCTCTGTGTGAGTCGTGTACCTGGCCTGCCCTCCATCGCAGTCTGCCTGAATTTTGGATTTACCCCAGTCTTGCATGAGCTCAAGTAACCTTTTAAGTGTTATTGTCCTGTAAGAACTATTTTTGGTTTATTCTTTAAAAATTCATCTCTCAACTTTTACTGAATGGATTTTTATCGTTTTGGTCGCATTTTACTCAGATAAATATTCTCTATTTTTCTTTACCTATGTGGAGTCTTTTTGTGGTGTTTTTATTGTGTACATGTGTTGCGTTGCTTTGCACAGGTACTTTACATTTTGCTTCCCTAGATAAACCTGACCTCTGTGTGCCAAGCTACCGTAGGGTGAGCACCGGTTATCTCCAGTGTGCATCTAGCTTACCCTGACTAGAAGTGGCGGTTGCTGCTTTGACAGAGTGAATATTCGTACAACTAGGAATCCCAGTTCTAAAGTTGACCATACACAAAAGGCATATTTCCTACAGATAGACTGCCATCCTTGTTATTATGGATGACTTTGATAATCTAGTCACTCGGGTGCAATAATAGAGACTCGCGACTTACTCCCATCACAAATTACCATTCAGATTATACTGATACTTCAGCGGCATTAACTGAATTTTTCTCCGAAGTGCCTCTTCCTGTGCTGTCTGATGAAAGTGGGACCTAGTTACATGTGGATATTATAATAAGTCTTACCCAAACAAGGGAGGGATCTACCTCTATGTGGCAGTTACCAGACGGTTTCCTCATCAGTGCAAATCACCTAAAAGAAGGGTTCACAAGAGCCTCATTTAATAATCTCAAGTGGGATGTGCAGCTGAACGCACCATATGAGACTTTTTTCTAATGTGCTTTGGCAAGAGAAAGATGGTCTGCAATAGATGGTAGCAGTCTTCCTTGATGCTGAAATGGTATTTGACCAAGTTGAATTTGGGTACTGCTTCCAGACATTGGAAAGAGCATGCTTTGGTCCCAAATTCATCCCAAGGTAAAATTATTATATGTGGAACCATCTGCTTGAATAGACTGTAGTGGCTTTCTTTCTGACACTATCCCCATTGCTAAAGACACGAGGGAGGGCTGCCCCTTTTCTCCCTCTTCTATTCTTATAGGCAATAGAACCGCTACTGGCTGTCATGAGACACTGTGGAATAGATACAAATGCAGGTTCCTCCAAACTCATGCTGAAAATATCGTATATATTCTTCTTAAACTCAGAGAGCCTTGGACCTTGATATAAACTGAATGGATTTCACAGACAGCCATTTTCTAATGAAGTTCATACAATAGCATAATTTAGACAAGAGCAGGGCTCTGTCCTTCTCCATTGGAAGCCACAGTGGCAGACATTGAATGATGAGAATTTTGGGCGTTGGTTGCGATGATTGCCGATAACTTTCTGCCTCCAATTGGAAAGACAGAGAATTACCTTTTCAGGTGTTTCTCACAAGTTTAAACCACCAATATGTAGAGAGCACCTAACTCTCTCTCAGGGTCGCTTTTTCTAACTATATATCTTTGAAAAACTTTCCTGCCTTCTTTGCCAATTAAACCAAGCACAAACAGTTTCTCCCCCTGCTACTATTATGTTCTTTCGTTACAGTACTTCTATCCAAACAGCATTTTCCTTCTGGCTTTATTACTTTGCTGCCTTTGCAATCATTTTTTTTTTATTTCTCCCTGTCTCTCTTTTACCTCATATCCGGAAAAATAGTAATTTATGTCCTGTCAGCTGCATCTTTTCGGAAAAAGACATCCATTTTCCCTCAAATAGACTCTTCACAGGCATTGGACCTTTCCCATGTTGGCTGAGGAAATGCACACTTTGAATACTATTTCCGCTCTTTGCAAAGATAGATTAATAAATCACACCTATGCTGATAAAACTCCACCTGCATCTCAAACGTCAGATGTACATCAACCTCCATATCTGAAACACGTACTTGTCATTGCAGGTAGCTCAGAAGTGAATCACAGCAAATCATGCCTACCTTTTAAATCCTTAAAGTCAAAGGAACCAATTCAGAGGCAACCCTTTCTCCTACTTTAATTCAAGAATCTTGTCCAATCTGCTCCAATCTGTTTGTCTAGTTACTGATGTGCTTCCCTTCCTAAGTTCAGTTTAGTTTATTTGTCTTCTATTGTACATGGCTACCAGAAGGCCTTCCAGCGCTAAAGCAGAGATTGCAGGTTACCGTTCACTCCCGAACGAATTCCTGAACTGCCAGGTTTTCAAGGCCTGGTGAAAAGGCAATTTGTGTCCAAGTTGGCGAAACTCCGGCAGGGGAGTATTCCAGAGTTTTGAAGCCCTGTAGGCCATGGAACAGTCTCCCCATGGAGACCTGTGAATTTTGGGAACATTCCACAAAAAAGCAGTGGAGGATCTGAGGGACCTACACGGGATATAGTAGGAGGTCAAATATCTTAATAGAGATGTACCCATATTGTGAAGTGCCCAATGCATAATGCAAAGGGCCTTGAATTGAACGAGTTGTTCCACTGGAAGCCAGAGTAGAGCTGCCGGAGCTTTACTGGCAGACTGATGTCTCAGGATGTTCATAAGAAGGCGAGCTGTGGCATTCTGAACCTCCTGCAGCCTATTCACCACATACTGAGGTGAGCCAAGATAAAGGGCATTGCCATAGTCGAGATGAATTATTACAAGGGCCTGGACAATCATGTTTTCTTTAGCTAGAAAAATAAAGAGTTGGAGATTTTCTTTAACAGCCTCAGCACCCTGAAACAGTTGGGAGCAAGCGTTTTTACCTGATGGTCCATAGTGAGACTGGAATCCAGTCATATCCCAAGACATTTTATTGAACCTTTCGTTTGTGGAAGGTTCCTCAAACAGTCCGGTTGAAGGGTCAGAGTCCTGTTACGGAGAGTGTTGCCCAATGACATGACCTCTGTTTTTTCTTCATTAAGTTTTAGTCTGCAATTGGCTATCCACCTGGCCACATCCTGAAGACAAGGAGTTAATTGAGGATGACTTGAGCTTGGAGCTGAGGAGAGTGACATGACCAGCTGAGTGTCATCCGCATAGGAAACCAGCAACAGCCCATAGGAACACACAATCTCTGCCAGTGGGTACATGTAATGATTGAAAAGCGTGGTGCTTAGAAACGACCCCTCTGGCGCCTAACAGTTCAGATGCATACTTTTGGAGAAACAGGACCGATCTAGTACCTGAAAGGTACGATTCTCTAGAAAAGAGGTGAGCCATTTTAGTGCCATGCCATCGATACCTGCGTTTGATGTTCTTTGAATAAGAATGGTATGATCTACAGTATCCAAGGCTGCACTAAGGTCTAAGAGAATAATGGCAGCCAAGCCTCTGAGATCCAAACGACATCTCAACTGTTTGACTACTACATGTTTCCATTGGGGAGGGACCTGTCCACTTTTAAGTAATAGATTTAGTAGGTCAGCTAAAACAGGAGCTATTCTGTCCAACCCTTGGCAAAGAATATGAGGAGATGCAGGATCTAATGGCGATCCAGATTTTACTACCTGCAGGAGATCTCTCAAAGTTTTGACACTGAGAGCTGGAAAGGCCAGAAGCTTGGCGTCTGGATGCTGTAAAGGGACTGTCTAATTTGATTGACTTCCTGATTTGGCCCGTCGGGAAAGGCAGAGTATATAATCATTATCTTCCTTTGAAAGAAAAGTGCCAAATTGTTGCTGTGCTCAACTGAAACTTCTGGAGAGGCATTAAATGGCACGGGTTCAGTAATTTCTTAAAACAAATGCTTCCTATGAGACCTCATGGTCCATCCCTTTTCAGCCCACTTCAACTAATGAATTTGTTACTTGTCCTGCTTCCTGCCACAGTGGTTTGCTCAATCTTCTTAAAATAATCTGTGTTCCAAAGTAAGAGTGTTGTGTTTCTAGTGTGTCAGTATTATTTACAGTTCTTGTTTGTGAGGCACACTGCTAAACTTGTGGTGGGGTCTTGTTATTGTAATGTCATAATTAATGCATCACTAGAGTAGTTTTTGTTTTTAACCTAACCTATTTTTTTCTCCAAAAGTACTATCCAAAAATAACCAAGTTGGTGATAAATGTATTAGTTTATAAATAGCTTATGTATATATCAGAAACAGTTTACGTTCTTAATGTAATTTCTAGGTGGTTTGAAACTCCGTCCCAAGTTTTCTACCATGCTGCAACCGAACATGGAGGGAAAGATGTCTACCCAGGGCAGTGTCTATGGGAGGGCTGTGAGCCTTTTCAGAGGCAGAGGTTTTCCTTTATTACTCATTTGCAGGCACGTATAAACTTTATTCCTTGTCATTTAATACGCACCTTCAAAGATCATTGATTGTTTTTAAGTAACTATATCTCTATTTTCAAACAGGATAAGCACTGCTCTCGAGACTCTTTGCTTGCAGGTTTGAAACAGGAAGAGCAAGGACAAGCTGGACATCAAAAACCTTCCAATAAGTAAGTTTCCTACTTCATGACTGAGAAAAAGAAAAAAACAAAGTGTGTTTCTAGAGGTGGTGAAAGAAGATACAAAGTTAGCACGTTTGAATACTAAATCTTTTTTTTTTTTTTAAACACAGAGCTGATATTATAGCAGTTTAAGTATTTAGTAGCAAGCATAGTACTTGCTTCAAAGACAAAACCTTTATTGCATATCCAAATTGCGAAAACAAAGTTGATTGCCTGAAAACTGTATGTAGAATTGGGCACGTACAAGCTTACATACATACCCGATGCAGTAAATATAGTTTTGGTTCTCTGTGGCCCACAGACTTTGAATGGGCAAATCCAATTGCACTGACTCATTTTCAGTCTCACTTTTGGCATGACATATGAAGTTGAAATCTGTTACCAGATAAGAAGGACTAATAGGAATGACAATCCTGACTCTGGCTGGTTGCTTTGCCAGTTAGTTGCAACAACAAGGTGATGGATGTAATGCTTGCATTAATCCATGCCTCTTGCATTCGCATCTTAGCTGATTGTTTTTTGCCACCATGCCCCATCAGTTTGGACCCAGTGATATGCAAATCAATCTTGACCCTGCTCCAATAGGAACAGTCCATCCTAAACTGCCAGATAAGGCCATCCTTAAACCAGAACACAAGCCACTGAAGACCGGCTTCATCCTAATTTGGGCTCATCAGTGCAGTATAGCTTGGGTCTAGTGGCACAGCGAGCATACCCATCACAGAGAGGACCTGGCCTAGCAGTTTGGGCAGGACTGCTCCTGTTGGAGCAGGGTCAGGACTGATTTGCTAATGTCTGGCTCAAACTTATGTTGCATAGTGTGCAAAATAATGATGGACTGGATGTAGGAAGCTGGCCTGGTGTGTGGTGAGCACCTATGGTGTTATCACCTTATACCAGGTCCAGGTATCCCCTATTAGTAACCTGTAGACCGTATCTCGGAAGCAAGGACTCTAGAGGTAGCTGTGGATGAGCAGCCAAGACTTATCTAGGAGACATGCAGAGCTTATGCAATACCACTACAGTCACACAGCTCTTAAACACCAGAAAGAACAACACTGTGTTACAAAAATAAAGATACTTTACTATAGTAATACTGTAGGAAGTTGGCTCTGTATATACTATCTCAAAGTGAGATAGTGTTCACAGAGTCCAAGGGTTGCCCTTAGAGGTTGATAGTGGCAAAATTAGATAATTCTAATGCTCTATTTTGTGGTAGTGTGGTTGAGCAGTAGGCTTATCAGAGGGTAGTGTTAAGAATTTGTTGTACACACACAGGCAATAAATGAGGAACACACACTCAAAGACTTAACTCCAGGCCAACAGTTTTTATATAGAAAGATACCTTTTCTGACTTTATTTTAGAACCTCAAGATTTAAGGTGAGTACATAAAATGCAAGGTACTTCACACAGGTAAGTATGGAACTTTGAATTAAAGCAGTAGTACACACAGTATAGGTTAAAATGACAGTAAGCTATTTTAAAAGTGGACACAGTGCAAAAATCAACAGTTCCTGGAGGAGGGAAGTTTTGTTAAGTTTCTCAGGTAAGTAAAGCACTTACACAGTCAGTCTCCTGGGCATAGGCAGCCCACCGTTAGGGGTTCAAGGCAACCCCAAAGTCATCGCACCAGCAACACAGGGCCGGTCAGGTGCAGAGGTCAAAGGAGGGCCTGAAGCACATAGGCGCCTATGGAGAACAGGGGTGTTCCAGTTCCGGTCTGCTGGCAGGTAAGTACTGGCGTCCTCGGGGAGCCGATCAGGGGGGGGTTTGTAGAGCACTGGGGGGGGAACACAAACAGGCATGCAAAACACACCCTCAGCGGCACAGGGGTGGCCGGGTGCAGTGTGCAAAGTAGGCGTCAGGTTTGCTATAGGAAGCAATGGAGGGATCCGGGGGTTACTTAGGTGGTGCAGGCAGGGCACAAGGGGGCTTCTCGGACCAGCCACCGACTGGGCTAGGATGAGGGCCACCTGCACTGGAGGTTGGTTCCTTTCGGTCCTGGGGGCTGCGGGTGCAGGGCTTGGTCCAGGCATAGGGTTCCTTGTTACCAGGCAGTCGCGGTCAGGGGGAGCCTCTGGAGCCTCTCTGCAGGTGTCGCTGTGGGGGTGCAGGAGGCTCGACTCAGGTTACTCACGTCGTCGCAGTCACCTGGGAGTCCTCTCTGCAGTGTTTGTTCTCTGGAGCTCGAGCCGGGGGCGTCATGTGCAGAGTGAGAAGTCTCACGTTCCGGCGGGAAGGGAGAGTTCTTTCAAACTTGCTTTAAAGTTGCAAAACTGTTGTAGGTTGTGAACAGTGCCGCTGTTCCCAGGAGTTTCTTGGTCCTTTAGGTTCAGGGCAGTCCTCTGAGTCCTCCGAGTTTGCTGGTCACTGTCGGATGCGTCGCTGTGCAGGTTCTTTGAGTCTAGAGACAGGCCGGTAGGGCTGGGGCCAAGTCAGTTGTCGTCTCTGCAGGACTTTCAGGTCAGCAGTCCTTCTTTGTGTAGGTTGCAGGAATCTGATTTCTGGGTTCAGGGTTGCCCCTAAATACTAGATTTATGGGTGTGTTTAGGTCTGGGGGGCAGTAGCCAATGGCTACTGTCCTGGAGGGTGGCTACACCCTCTTTGTGCCCCCTCCCTGATGGGAGGGGGGGCACACCCCTAATCCTATTGGGGGAATCCTTCAATCTCAAGATGGAGGGTTTCTAAAGTCAGGAGTCACCTCCGCTCAGAGCACCTTAGGGGCTGTCCTGACTGGTAGGTGGCTCCTCCTTGTTTTCCTCATTATCTCCTCCACCCTTGCCACCAAAAATGGGGGCAGTGGCCAGAAGGGCAGGCATCTCCACTAGCTGGGATGCCTTGTGGTGCTGTAACAAAAGGCATGAGCCTTTGAGGCTCACAGCCAGGTGTTACAGTTCCTGCAAGGGGAGGTGAGAAGCACCTCCACCCAGTACAGGCTTTGTTCCCGGCCACAGAGTGACAAAGGCACTCTCCCCATGTGGCTAGAAACTCGTCTGGTTGTGGCAGGCTGGCAGAAACTGGTCAGCCTAGCACTAGGACTCGGACTGGTATTCAGAGGGCATCTCTGAGATGCCCTTTGGGTGTATTTTACAATAAATCCCACACTGGCATCAGTGTGGATTTATTGTGCTGAGAATTTTGATACCAAACTTCCCAGATTTCAGTGTAGCCATTATGGAACTGTGGAGTTCGTGTTTGACAAACTCCCAGACCATATACTCTTTATGGCTACCCTGCACTTACAATGTCTAAGGTTTTTTCTTAGACACTGTAGGGGCATAGTGCTCATGCACTTATGCCCTCGCCTGTGGTATAGTGCACCCCACCTTAGGGCTGTAAGGCCTGCTAGAGGGGTAACTTACCCATGCCACAGGCAGTGAGAGGTGGGCATGGCACTCTGAGGGGAGTGCCATGTCGACGTAGTCATTTTCTCCCCACCAGCGCACACAAGCTGTGAGGCAGTGTGCATGTGCCGAGTGAGGGGTCTCCAGGGTGGCATAAGGCATGCTGCTGCAGCCCTTAGAGACCTTCCCTGGCAACAGGGCCCTTGGTACCAGGGGTACCATTTACAAGGGACTTATCTGTGTGCCAGGGCTGTGCCAATTGTGGGAACAAAGGTACAGTTTATGGAAAGAACACTGGTGCTGGGGCCTGGTTAGCATGGTCCCAGCACACTTTCAATCATAACTGGCATCAACTAAAAGGCAAAAAGTCAGGGGGTAACCGTGCCAAGGAAGGCATTTCCTTACAAACACAATTACTAAAATACTGTATAGGCAATACTCTTTTAGGAGGTAGGTAAACACACTAGTATGTACACATTAAAAGTCATTGATTAGCTCAGAAAGCAAAAGCAAATGGGGAAGGCCCTAGGGGAGACCAAACCATATAACTAAGTAAGTGAAATGTGAAAGACAGTTCCACACCCAAGGAAGTGTAATCAGTGGAAGGGAGCTGGAGGAACTAAGAACCCTAAAGGTAAGTACCAGGGTACCCCCCCAATGACCAAGAAAGAAGAGGTAAGTAACTGGTTTTCCCCCCAGCCCACAGGAGAGCTTTGGAAAAGGACTGTGCAAGACCTAGACAAGACTGGAAGAAACCAGAGGTAGATTCTGACAGAAGAGGACCCGCAAAGAAGGGGGACCAAGTCCAGTTCGAGTTGGAGTGTCTGGCTGTAGCAAGGGCCACTACCCAACTGTTGTGGATGCAGGACCAGGTCGACGGTGAACGAAGAAAGGCAACCGTGCAGCACCGGAGCAGAAGAGGAGTTGCAGAAGTGATGCAAGTGTTGTCGGTCATTGTGATGCAGTCAGTGGTGCTGGAAAACCACCAACAAGCCTTTGCAAATGCAGGAGTTGGAGAAGGTGGTTTTGCATGGCTGAAGAGGACCAGCAAGGCCCAGGGGACTGGACCCAAGGAGCGGAGTCTGAGGTGACCCTCAGCAGCTGGGAGAGTCACAAGAAGAGAAGGCAGCCCCAACAGGCAGCAGGCACAGGACTCACAGTGAGACCCACACCTGGGGAGGAATCCCACTTCACTGGAGTAGTAGGCAGGAGACTGCTTTGCAGGGAAAAGTGCTGGAGGCCAACGCTACAGGGAGCCTGAAGATCCTATGGAGGAGGAACAAACAAGCCTTGGTAGTTGCAAGAGTCATGGCTCACACAAGTACTGCCCTCCAAGGAGAGGCAAGGGCTTACCGTCTCCCAAGTTGGACAGCTGGTAGAGAGGACCAATGGGACCACTCTAGACCACCACCTGTGGTGCAGGATCCATGCAGTTCTGGAGGAGAGTGGATCCATGCAGCCAGTGGTTGTTGCAGTTAGTGCCTGTGGATGTAGGGGAGTGACTCCCTAACTCCAAGGGAGATTCCCTCTTGAGCAGACTGAAGACTCATCACCCTCAGAGTATGCACAGCTAGAGAACTGTTACAGTTGCTGGAAGGGGCCGGAGAAACAATGTTGCAGAGCGGAGTCGTTGCTGGAGTTGCAGATTGTTGGTTCCTAAAGGGTAGAGGGTCCAGTTGCAGTCCTGGCGGCCAGAAGATTAAGTAAATGATCTAGAGGAGTCCTGCTGGAATCTTGCATGTCAAATCTGAGGACCTACCCGGGAGAAGGTCCTAAATAACCCAGGAAGGTGGATTGGTCACCTAGCATCATGGCCACCTATCAGGAGGGAGGCTGTGTCGTCACCTGCCTGACCTGGCCACTCATATGCTCCCAGGGGCCTCTGCCCACCTTGGATTCAAGATGGCACAATCAAGTGGCCACCTGGAGGAGCTCTGGTCACTCCCCTTTCCATTGTCCAGCTTTGCGCCCGAGCAGGGACCGGGGGTCTCTGGACTGGTGCAAACCAGTTTATGTAAGGCAGGCACCAAATGTGCCCTTTAAAGCATACCTGTGGCTTGGGGAGACTACCCCTTCCAAGTCGCTTAACACCTATTTCCAAAGGGAAGGTGTTGCCTCCCTCTCCCATATGAAATTCTTTGTTCTGCCTTCCTCTGCTTGAGCTGGGTCAAGCAGCAGGAGGGCGGAAACCTGTCTGTGGGGTGGCAGCAGCGCGGGCTGCTCAGAAAACCCCAGAAGGCTGGCAGGAGCACTGCTTGGAGGGTGTGGGGGGGGGCTTGCAGTGTCCTCTAAGGACCCCAGAGAGTGCTTGCGTTCATACAACCAATACTGGCAACAGTACTGGGGTATGATTCAGACATGTTTGATACCAAACATGGCCAGGTTCAGAGTTACCATTATGTAGCAGGACACAGGCTTCTCCGCACTTACAAAGTCCAAGTAAACGGAGCTGGAGTTCGTAGGGGCACCTCTGCTCTTACACGCAGGTACCTGCACCCTACCCTCTGGGCTAGTAGGGCCTGCCATAGCGGTGACTTAAAGTAACCTGGTGCAGTGACCTGTAGTGAAAGGGTGAATTCACCTTTTCGTGCCAACTGCAATGGCAGACACATTTTGCATGGGCTCTCATGGGTGGCATGTGCAGCCCATGGGGAATCCCTGGTGCCCCACTGCCATGGCTACCTAAGTACCATATTCTAGAGACGTATGTGAGGGCACCAGTTTGCCAATTGTGGGAGTGCTGAGTCCTAAGCGACCAAATTTAGAGGGCAAGAGCAGTCACTTGGGTCCTGGTTAGCAGGATCCCAGTGAACACAGTCAAAAACACACTGAGAGCAATCAAAAAGTGGAGGTAACAATGCCAAAAAGAGGGTACTTTCCTACACTGAAATGTGCCCCAAGTGATTGCCAGTGGCTAAGAATAATTCAAGCATTTCATCCATCACTTTTTTGTATACTCCGTGTTTCACCAGTTAACTAACCACTTAGGGCCACATTTTTAAAGTCTTCAGTCAGATGGTCAGTCACTGCTGCCGGATCACTCTGACACATGGCATAACTTAATCTCCTAGCAGTTAGCCACATCTCGATCCCTCTCTTGCTGTCAACAGCAGAAAATTGAGAAAGTAGCTGCTGAGCAACTTCACTAGCCCTTTGAAAATCTCCAGCGCTTCAATAAAATGCAATATTATTTCCATTCAGCCCCTAGTACTGAGTCACAATGGCAGATGTGGTAGTCAACCACCTGGTGACCATTGACTAAGGCATGTTGTCATTTTTAGATCTTTCCATCACCTTTAAGAAGGCTGTTTTCTCATGTTAGTATCTTTATATCGAGCTGCTGCTCAACTGTTATGCCAGAATCAAGATTCAGTACTGTATGACCCATGACTAGATGGAACTCTGCCACAGAAATTTAAATATTATACTGTTTGGCACAGCTGAATTGAATTGCGCTCATGGCATTTCCCTTGGATATTTTTGGCTGAAACTGAGGTAAAAAATCTGGGTGGGGGGTTCCTGCATAATATGCTAACCATGGAAGCCCATGTTCACCATATGTTAAATAACATCATGTTATACCTGTAAGAGTTAGGATGGCCGTGGTTCAGGAGAGTTCACTACAAGCGTATCAGAAATAGTCCTGTGCATAACTTTGTAGCATGTTCAAGTCTGTGTGTATGTATATATTCACAAGCAGGTTTAATATGCTGTTTATTTACAATTGTTGATTCTCCAGCATTGGATCTTTCATAGTCACATGCTTGAATTATTCCCGGTTGTCGGAGTCCCTTGGTTACTTTGAATTAGCAGTATATAATGCACTGACATTTGTAAAGGCCACAGACAGTGCCCACTTTATTAGCACAACCACTTTATTATAAAAGGTTCTATGAGGTGAGAGTGCTCTATGGCTGACGCCTGTCAGAGGAGCTCACATCTCAGATTTCTACTGCATGTCTTGTAGAACTGAGTTGGCGACTTGGACATCAGCACTATCGACTAACCTCTTTGAGGACTCAAATATCATCAGCAATGCAAGTTTGTACTCCATTACTACTGGAGCATACATCTCTAAGCAGAATATCTCCTTACCCTCTAGCAAAACTCTTGGACACAGAAGCAGAGGGCAAATCAGACAGAGATGACCCATTTGGGCTAGCTTATAGTTCTGGGCAAGCACACATAAAATGCCAGGATGCAGAGGAAGAAAAATATTATTTCCAACAACAACCAAAGTCCTACCACTCACAGATCACTCCGCCCCTACCCCTCACACAATGCTAAGACATTGAATATCATGACACTATTGGTCCATATAAGTCTACATATGAAAACTGTGACCAAAGGTGTATGATGCGTGTACTTGTGGATCAGTTTAAGCACATAAGACACATAGTGGCAGACTACTATACCCCTTTTTTTGGCCCGGTCCTCAGCAACCAAAGTCATCTGTTTTGCCTCAGCATGCTTGTACTCTTACCCCACCTGCACCACGAAAATCTGAAGAGGGAGAACATAACTGTCCTCAGGCTGTGCAACATTTCCTGGATGTATCTCAATCACCCATCCAGGTAGATAGCTCAGATGATGAATACAAATTTACGGACGTAAAATAGGGTGAAATATACCCAACTGACTTACCTAGGTGACACTGATAAAATTATCACATTTTATCAATTGTAAGCCCACCAGCCCCACCATCAGCGGATTCCCAGCCAGATGACATGGCAAATGTCATTCTTTGATAGAGTAGCCAAACGGTTCGACCTTCCTGTGGTAGTGAAGAAACCTGGCAGATCTTTCAAGTAACCAGCTAAGAAGCCAATACCCTTGTAGACCACATTTGGTAGAGAGGTAGAAAGCTTATGTTGTCACTTGCTACTGCAGCCGTGGTGATGGTGCCGCGCATGAATACAAAATATAAAATTTGCAAATATGTCTCCTAGGTCACCCTTAGGCAGACTCTGGTATTATGCAGGCGGCTCAGAGCAGCTTTAGGAACCCAGTGGCACCTTGCCCAGCACCACCAGATGAGAAAACGGCAGGATAGATATGGTGGGGAAGAGATTTGCCCTCTATGCCTGCTCTTTATAAGAGCTGCTAATGCCATGGCAATTGAAAGCAGGTATGGCCGGCAAACGTGGCCCGACGAGCCCCATAAATAGAATTGTTGCGGAAGATAAAATCATTTACGTGTGACCCTCCCTCCTTCCCCCTCCCCTCCTCCCCTAAAAGAGGCTCACTTCAGTTATTGTTTCTATGGTCTTGTATTTCTACTACTTGTACTACTCAATCTGAGGTGTGAACTCCTCTCGGAAGGGTTAGTCATAGAGCACTCACTTAATAATCTGAAGTTAGAACCTTTTATAATGAGGTGGATGTGATAATAGAGTGGGCTCTGCCTTTGACCTTTACAAATGTAATTACCTTCACTGCTATTTGAAAGTTACAGAGGGACTCCCACTTCGATTACGGGGAATGATTCAAGCATGTTAATGTATGGATGATGGTAACACTGGAGAACCGCAGTTACAGGTAAGTAACTCGTTTTTATAGGGAAAAGGGCCCATGGCTCAACATAGCCAGAGTCTTGATTGGGTTACAATTCCTTTTCTGTCTTGTAGAAGTACTAGTGTTCCTGGATCTGCATAATTTGTTTGTCATTCATCTTTTTATGTAAAACAATGCCGATTTTCCTAGCTTAGAACGGAGGAAGTCTAAGATTTTATTAAAGATGGTGAGGCACATATAATGGGCAAAACTGTTTTACTGTGACTCTCAGCGGCCATAAAAGAAAACAAGAACATTGTGACATGACTGTATTGTGCCACAGAGGACAGTAGCTCCTCAATGAGATACTTTTTATTCTGCAATACCAGACAAAGCATTGGATTGTGATCGCAGACTTTAACCAGCAGCACCAAACCAGTATCTATCCCAGAGCACAGTCTGCAATCCAAGTACCACCTTTGAAATCGTGCATGTGGCAAGCATTCCAGAGTACATATCTACCAAACAAGAAACATTGGCCAAACTAACACCCTGCCTCAGTGGCTAAAGAGAAAATCTTCCGTAAACTGCAAGAAAAAATGACATGAGAGGAGCCAAGAAGAAATGTTGCCCCAGCACAAAGCATTTATACTTGGCAACAAGAGGCAACATTTGTGACTGAGGATTGTGTAAACAAAACCACTAGGGTTTCTTCTAAAAGGAGCCCTAGGAGATGCAAAGAAACACCGATTATAAGGTGAGGGGCAGAGAGACACTACAACAGAGAAAAAAGAAAAAAACGATTTCATCAGGTAGAAAAAAACCCAGTCATGCACTTAAAGAAATTGAAGAGGACGGGTAGACTAGATGCCAAGAAGAGCATACTGGATGTTGCAGCAGCAACAAATGCTAAAAACTATAATTGTATAGTGGGAAGACTACTCTATGTAGTCTAGACAGGCTTATTGTTAAGAGTATGGTGAAAGACTACACTGGAGAACTGGTAGTAGAGTGATTGCATATCCTGTCGGAAAGCACAGTCATTGGAGAGGTCTGCCTCGATGTTGGATAAAAGAAAAGCCAATTTTGTGTTTAGGATGGTCAGAACCTTGAATACCATAGCTGGTTGTGGCAACACATTATTGGAAACAAGAGCAAGCAGTTACTAAAGAGAATGATGGTAGGATTTTGGGACAAGGTCAGCTATTTAGCTATAGAGTAAATGTTAGGCACTTGAGATCGGCATTCCATTGAAGGCAAATCAGTGGCCTCCCAGCAGAAAGTTGAGTATAAACTCTTTGCAAAATAGTAAAAAGAAATTCTACTAGTGAAGTGCAAAGATAGTGTATCCCGTCCCTGGTGAGCATGCACCCAGTCACCAGTACTATAATGGTGATTAGTGCAGACTAGGCCACACTTCTGTGTGGGTGACAGGATATCATACTGACATGAACAAGCATTTGCAATGCAGTGGGTCTCATGTTTGCTCGAATTAAAGTAATTAGCGTTGTAAATTCCTAACTGGATGTTTTTTGCTACATAGATTGAAAATAAAAAGTAAAACAGTTGACATAAGTGAGCCGATTCAAAGCGCCATGGCAGCCCTGAGCCTCAGCGCGAAGGAGACAAACGAAAGGAAAAATAAGTTTGCTTGCAGTCAAATATATTGGCAAATGTTCAGATATTTATGTAACAGGGTCGGTGTCCAAGGCGGTAATAAAACCGCCCCTAGGAGGGACATATATAAAGAATTTAAAAATGATGATAAGGGATTTTTTTAAAGGCAAGCCCACAAACGAGTGAAAGTGATGGGCGTGCGATGGGTACGGTTAAAAGCCCACAAGACTTACAACAGGTTAAAGCGCTTGCACACTCAACCTAAAAAGCACTTCTACTGTATCCGAAGGTGTGGAAAATGAAGAAAGGAACATACAAGAGGAAGAAGAAATCTGCAGAGAGAGACAGTGAGAGATATTTACTAAACAACTAGAGGAAACTAAACAGGCATCACCTAAAAGTGACTATCATGGTAATTCCAATACTGCTCTGGGGTGGCTATCATACTTGCCTCATTGTCTTCAGTAATAACTAGACTAGTGGTTCCCAATCTGTGGTCTGGGAACCCATGGGGGTCTTCGAAGCCTCCTCAGGGTGTCCGTGACTGCTTAGAAAATTAAATAGTATTAACGTATTAATAAAGTGGCTAAATGTACAATTTAACATTTTAAGACGTAGTGTAATTGTCAAGGAATGTGGAAATGGAGGCTAAAAATTAAATTAGTATCCTCAGATTAATTTGTGGGAGCAGTGCAGGTGCATCAGACTGAATATAGTACGGCTGATGTGCGGCTTTAATAAAATTTAGAAAAGCTTCAACATTCCCATTAAAATTAAATTATTTTTTATTCATATCCATTTGCAAATTAAATAAAATGTTTTATTATTTGTGTATGTGTTTGAATGCTTGCTTCTGTATATTTGTGTATTGTTTTGTGTTTCAAATCAGTGATTAGGCTGGGGTCCTCGGCTTTCAGTAATGACTCAGTGAAGGGGTCCCCGGATCCTAATAATTATTCATTGGGTGGTCCCCAGGTTCCAGTAGTGATAAAGTGGGGGTCCACAGAAGTGAAAAGGTGGGGAACCACTGATCTAGATTAAAACTAGAAATGTCACAATTTTTAGCCGAAGAAAATGAGGCAACATAAAATGCAAGTTGAAAGGCCACAAAGAACGTCATCATTCCTGCATACTGCAGGCTTCCAGAAGAGCGGGGTGAGACAAACCTAAACATGGAAGACCTGAAAGGTATTCCATGGCACTCGCCTTAGGTGGCTTTCTGTAGTCAGAAAAGAAGAGTGCAGTGAGGAGATCATTTGGGTCCCCACTATAAGATAGTCTTGTAAAGGATGAGACAGATGGTTACTTCGTACACCAGAGAAAGAGGTGGTCTATACTGCTCAGAGAATAAATGCAAGGGATGGTGCAGTGAGATGTTGTTATTGGCTCAGTCATACGTGGGATCCTCAAATACTTTGCAGCAAAAAGCACGGTTTGGATTTATTTGACCAATACAGCTTCAAAACTAGAGGTATAACGAGAGTAACATCATAAATGAACCTGAAAACCTAGGTCAGTGGAAAAAAAATCCCTCAAAGCACTTAGGTAAAGCACTAGAGTTAAGAGGAGCTCAAAAGTTGAAGAAACAGCTGAAAGTAAGGAACTTGAGGCCTCTTCAGAGCAACTGTGGACAAGCAACTATGGACAAGTAGACTCGGGAAGACACACCACATCCTAGTCATGATGCAAACATTGAGGGGTCCTGAGCCGAACAGCTGAAGAAGGTAAGATGGAAATGTTAGCAAAAAGAGATTTAAGTGGGGAAATTGATTTTACGGCATCATTAGGCAAGAGGACTGTACCATCCTCGCTCATAGGAAGTATCAGCAGAGGAAGCCTGGGTAGAGAAGCTAGTAGGCAAGCAAAGAGTCAAAGGTGTCTAGGAAACCTTATTCTCCCGATCACCAACACTAGGTGCCCTAATAGATGGCTTATCTTGGTCATCATCCTCAACCATATAGGCTTTTTGATTTTTAGCAACGGATGAGAGGCCTCTACCCTTTCACTCTGGGAACGATCACCTGTTTGGTTGCTTGAGCTTCCAAGCAACTGTCCCAGACATGCTGGGTGCAGTGGTTGGGACTGAGACCCCCAGGGAGACTGAAGCAGCTGACAGGGCCTCGGAGAGAGATAAATACCAGCCAGAGATTAGTTTTCCCGTAGCAGAATGCAATGGGTCATGGTAGTGGGCATTGGTGTTTTCAGTGTAAATACCGAATTGTTTGTGGGATCAAAGAATCAATTGTTCCATCTTCAAGTATTAGTACTGTAATATTTATTTATTTGTGAACCCTGGTGCCTGCCCAGTAGGAAAAAAAAGGCCTGAGAGCATAAAGAGGCAGTGATAACAGACAAGATAAGAAAAACATAATACTTAGGTTGAGCATGGGGGCACAACTTCGCAATAAGTCTCAGGCAACAGTTTTAAATAGCAGCGCAAATCAGCCACAGAGTAGCACAATCTAAAGGTAATCAGTGACTGTATTTAATATGTGGCAATCTTAGCCATCCCTCTCAGCCATCCCGCTACATCTGGAGAGGGCAAATATTTATTCATCCCTTCATTTTAGTGTTATTATTTGGTTTTTCTTTTTTAAGTACAGCAGCCTAGATCTGCAAGAATTTAACAATCACACAGACATGAATGAGTCACTGAGTGGGTTTGTCATGATATAATGGTGAATAAATTCAGCAAGCACGCATGATTAACTCCAATAATAAGTTTAAGGTTTCTTTTAGCACAATGTATGTGCTTGAAAACTCAGACTTCTACCTTAAACCTAGTCTTAAGACCTTTTTCTCATTAACTTGTTTATTCCAATCTGGATACACAACTAAAATTTGTTTCCTTCTAACAGGAGGTTTAAGCTATGTAACCTTATGTCAAGCCACACTATGGTTAGTAAGATTAAACATTACTACGCTTTAGAAAGCAAGACAATATTGAGACATGAGAAACATCCAAATTATCATTAATAGAGTAAACCAGGATTTCAATAATAATCTCTTTGTAGCACACACAACGCTCACAGATCTATTAGACCATCCCATTAAATCATGTTATTCCAAAAGAAAGCTTGGCAAAAAGAAACTCTTAATTCAGCAGGATTAGAAAATAATGTATATACATGCCAGTTGGAAGTACACACAACAGCACAGTCAAGCAATGCTCATTACATTCCTTTAGGGCCCATTTACGAGTCTGGTGGTCACTAGACCGCTAGACATGCAGTGGTGTTCTGGACTGCCACTTCTGTGGTGGTTCGACTGCCCCACTACAACCCTGATGGTCCGACCGGCAGGATACTGCTGTCTCAGCTGGGATCAGTGATCCCAGTGGGCTGACGTGGGTGCAGGTTGGAATCGGCCAGGGCGGCGCTGTATGCAGCAATGCCCTGCTGATTAAAACTGCTTTTCCGCCAGCCTTTTCATGGTGGTTTCACCACCATGAAAAGGCTGGCGGAGAACAGGTTCAGGGGGCCACAGGGGGACCCGCACACTGCCCATGCCATTGGCATGGGCAGTGCAGGGGTCCCCCTGCCCATGCCCTTGGCATGGGCAGTGCAGGGGTCCCCCTGCCCAGCACCCTCATAATGCGCACTGTCTGCTATGCAGACAGTGCGCATTATGAGGGTGCTGGTGGCCCCAGCGGGCGGCAGCATTGCCGCTGGCTCAATTACGAGCTGGTGACAATGCTACTTTCACTTTCCAGCTGGGCTGACAGGCGGGAGCCTTGGTTTCACCAGGAAAGTTGTAATGAGTCCGGCGGGGAGGTTTGGTGGACGGGTGTTCCCATACTGCAAACTCATACTCAGGGCCTTAGTCTTAGAACCACATAATTAAATATTATGATAACAATGAGGATGTAAATAGACAGACCAGTACACCGAAATAAAATCCCAAACGCTGTCACAGAAGAAAGCAAAGGAATAGATGCAAAAGAACCAAAAGGGAAGATGGTAAATGAAGATAACATAACCTAATACACAGGATGAGAGGGTAGGGTACAGGGAAAGTATACTCGGACAAAAAAGAGAAATGCAAAGAAAAAAAACCCAAAAGAAAGCCAAAAAAGCTTGGCTTGTTCAGTGCAATGAGCAACAGTAATACAGAGGATGTCACTTGGGTAGCTGTGTCGCGTAGGTTCTCATTAGGGTAATGTGGCTACTGGGTTTGGGCAGCAGGATCACCTGGGTTGCGAGTACTAAGTACAATTCCACACCAGCTGACACCTGTCTGCCTAATTCGGGGGTTTCTGGAACTAGCAGCGCCCCATCTCTGAATCTTAGATAAAAGCAAATGCATCGCAATAACGAGGAGGATAAAAAGCAATAGGAGCAGGCATGTAACTAAAAGTATAAAACACAGAAACAGTCCTACCATGCTGTCTAAATAGGGCAGTGGATCTATAACACCTCATCTGCGCTAAGTATGAGCACAGCATACTAAGCCTAATCTGCCCTTAGGGTTTCCCCATGGGAGAACATTATCCCTCATACCTGTAGAAGAGGCCTGAAGTCCAAAAAGACTCTGTCCCCATCTGGATCAGGGCTCGGTCTTCTAAGCAGGTAGCTGTAGTGAAGCTTGTAGCAGTCAGCATACAGTCTTGGTCATCTGGCAGGAATCTCCCTCCAAAGTGTCTGTGACAAAGGGGTGTTTTTATAATCAAACAGCTAACATTCTAAGAAATGGTCCCCACTTATGAGTGTCTGTTTTCTGTGAATATTGGAGACACAGCATACCACTTTTGTCGGCTGCCCTATCTGACTGTAGCCTTGGAGAAAGCACAAAGTGAACTACATGTCCTACTAAGAATGTGGTGCTTTCTTTCCTAGGCGAAAGAACAATGAGATAAAGAAAATAAAACAGCACCACAAATGTAGCTATTGCTAGAAAAATAAAGCAATGCCAAATAAAATGAAATTGGGTTAAAGTGCACAGCGGCAGGCCTAGTTAGCTAAAACAACATGTTTATAACATGGCTAAAATAGCTATAAACAGCTGCTGGCCTATGGCTTGTTCATATTCTACTGTCATTGTTATGCACTGTCTTCGAGACATGCTGTATTCCTCTGTGGGCTTTCAACACAGCCCAACTCTTTCATTGGTTGTTTTGTCTGCTTTTTAAAATTCCTTTGGTTTCGTTAGTGAATACTTACATTTGCCCCACCTTTTGGCTTTTTTGTTCCCATCCTGGAGACTGCTCCTGCTACATGTATCTTTTTACTATCGGCCATATGTTTTGGTTTTTGCGCACTACTTTTTTATTTAGCTTCTGTCATCCGTCTGAAGTCAGCCCCCTGAATCCCATCTCGTCTAACCGGAGTTTAATGAGTGCGAAGCTCTCTTTCTACGGATCAGATCTGAGCACTGACTGCTCCATTATATATTCTTTTTTGTTTAAAAAAACAAGAAAAACACAAGCACTAGCCTCACTGAGCACTTTAATGGGAGCAGGAAAGTTCGGAGCCAAACGTAGCCTGCAGTTCCCGGAGGCCGCTCTGCACCTCTGTTGCTGCCTCTCAGGCTCTGCGTTCACTGCTATTGGAGAAAGGAGTAGGGTACAGACCGGGGCCTCTCTGTGGGCTTCTTGAGATCAGTGTTTGTCTCCTTTGCTCTCAGAGATCCTAGGTGGGTAAAAGCAGCTCTATTCTGCTAATCTCTTCACTGACTTTCCAGAGGTGTCAGAGGCAGGTCGGCTTGCAAAGTCACTCTTGGTTACTCAGCGAGTCTGTTTCATTTTTGCAATATTTCTTCTGTCAGCCTGTTTATTCTTAAATACATAGTGATGAGGGACAATTAAGGTCATTCCTGTTTTTCCTGCTAAGCCATGGCGCAGCCATTAGAGGAGAGGGCAGGGTAGAGCCGGGGCCACTGTACAGGGTTATTTTTAATGGCTGCCTCCAAGATGCTGACACCCTGCAGCAGCTCATTAAGTTAGCAAATTACTGCCATGGCTTAACAAGAGAAATAGGAAGGATCTTATCTGCCCCTCTTATCCTCATGCATTTAAGATTAAACAGGAGGACAGAAGAAGTGTTGCAAAAATAAAACAGGCTAGCTGAATAACCAAAAGTGACTCAGAGCGCCAGCCTGCCGCTAACGCCTCTGGAAACTCAGGGAAGTAATCAGCAGAACAGAGATGATTTTACCTACAGCAGTGAAAATCAACCTGAAGAAATCGCAAGCATATATGGCCACCTTCAGAAGTTTTATTTTTAATAGCTGATATAAGTACGTCCCTTAATATGCAATATTCCAGGTTACATTACATGAGTTTATTTTATTTTGTTTTAAAAAGAAACTAGTTATAATTACAGTTAGAATTACAGTTCCCGTAAGCGGGCAGAGATCCCTTAAGCTTCTTGCGGCCCGACATTCGTCTTCGGTCGGCGCAACTCCACGAGGTCACGGTCTCGCAGTAGGAGGAGGTCGCGGCACCGCTCCCGGAGCCCCAAGTCCTCTTCCTCGCATTCGAGGTCATCGGAAGGTAAGAGGCACAAAAAGAAGAAGTCCAAACAGACTTCGTCTTCGCCACGCTCGTCGACCGACGAGGCATCTAGGGAACGTCGACGTTCCGAGGGCGGTTCTGCGGAGCCGTCGCCAGGGTCGACTGCGTCTTCCCCCCTTTCCAGGGACCGGATCAACCCCCGCTCAAATTAAAGAATTCTACAAGGCCATGCGTCTTGTCTTTGAGCGGGCTGTACCCTCGGGTGGGTCTTCGGGCCCCGTGGGGTCAGCAGGGGCCCCTTTGGATTTGACGCGGGATTAACGGATCTGGACCGGCGCCGGGTCCCACGTCGACGATTCCGCCACCGGTGGCATCCTCATTCCGGATGATCTGGAGCCAGAGCGACGTCATACGACGTTGACTCCGACGGAGCCGATTCGGCCCAGATCATTGTCTGAGCATTATTTGGAACAGCCAGACGCAGGAGAGGAATGGGAGGGGTCTGAGGGCCCTCTAGAATCAGGATTGCAGCAGGACTGGTATGAGGATCTAGGGGAGGCCAGTGGACTGGACACATCTCCAGATACTGGTATGCTCTCTCCTCCTAATGTGGCAGCGGAGGAGGGGGCTTCTTTCGCTATGGTGGTGCGTAGGGCAGCTGAGGTCTTGGACCTAGATTTACCTACGTGCCAGTCAGGACATATATCCTGACAGAAGTGTTTCAGCCGGGGGTGTCAACATCGGAACCGTTGTTGCCCTTCAATGAGGCTCTTACAGGCGTCCTTCTGGGTACGTGGTCCAAACCCAGCACAGGGGCTCCTGTGAATAGGACGGTCGACCGCCGCCATAGACCCGCTCCCAGCGACCCTAGTTTCCTGACACAACACCCCACTCCTGAGAGCTTGGTTGTCCAAGCCTCTACTTCACGTGGTGCCTTCCCTTCCGCTCCCCCGGATAGGGAACCAAGAGGCTGGATCAGCTTGGGAAGAAGATGTTTTCTTCCTCCAGCCTGGCATTGAGGTCTGTAAGCACCTCTTGCCTATTGGGCCGTTATTCCCATACTTTATGGGATACGGTGGCGCAAGTGCTGCCCCAGGTCCCAGAGGGCGTACGGGACACTCACCCAGGCTGTAAACGATGGGAGAGATGCAGCCAAGTTTACAATCCGGTGTGGCTTGGACATGACCGACTCGCTGAGCAGAGCGATTTCATCGTCAGTGGCCCTTCGTCACCACGCCTGGCTACGTTCTACTGGTTTTTCAGGGGATGTCCAGTCCAGCTTGATGGACATGCCCTTTGATGGTTCTCGCCTTTTTGGCGAAAAGGCAGACTCCGCGCTTGAGAGGTTCAAGGATTCTCGAGCCACGGCCAGGTCCTTGGGCCTTTCAACACCGACACAACAGCAGTCTGTCTTTCGCCCCTTCCGAGGCTTCG
Organism: Pleurodeles waltl; assembly: GCF_031143425.1. Lineage (NCBI taxonomy): Eukaryota > Metazoa > Chordata > Amphibia > Caudata > Salamandridae > Pleurodeles > Pleurodeles waltl. Next base: position 640,713,874 of record NC_090442.1, read on the forward strand.
GGAGGGGCGTGGTACCACGCCAGCCACAGTTTAGCCACCGTCCTCAGGCTTCACAGCGTCCCGGAAGAGGACGTGGTCGTGGTACCATCAGACCCAGAGGGTCTGGCCAGAGGTCGGCCGCCACACAGCCCCCCTCCACTGCGCCCAAGCCCTCCTAGTGTGGTTCTGCGGGATCACGTCCGTCCAGTTGGAGGGAGGATTCGTTTTCATCTCCCTCACTGGCTTTCCATCACCACGGACGAGTGGGTCCTGCAGATCATACCGAAGGGCTACTCCCTTCCCTTCCAGTCTTTTCCTCCTTCTATCCCTCCAACAAAGGAATGGCTGATGGAGGACCATTTAGCTTTGCTCCACGAGGAAGTTACGGCTCTTTTGGCCAAGGGAGCCATAGAAAGAGTCCCGATATGAGAAGTAGACAGTGGTTGTTATTCCCGCTACTTTCTGATTCCCAAAAAGAAAAAAGGCCTTCGCCGTATTTTGGATTTAAGACGTCAATCTCTTCCTCAAGAAGGAGAAATTCAAGATGCTCACTCTTGCTCAGGTTTTGTCTGCCCTAGACCAAGGAGACTGGATGGTAGCGTTGGATTTGCAGGATGCGTATTTCCATATTCCTATCCTGCCAAGCCACAGGCGTTACCTGCGGTTCAAGGTGGGCCACGAGCACTTTCACTTTACTGTGCTTCCTTTCGATCTCACCAGTGCCCCTCGGGTGTTCACAAAGGTGATGGCGGTGGTGGCAGCTCATTTGCGCAGGTCAGGGATTTCAGTCTTCTCCTACCTGGACAATTGGCTGTTGAAGGCTCCTACGCCCCAGGCTCTCGTCACCCACCACCAGACGACGGCGGACCTCTTGCATTCGCTGGGGTTCACTATAAATGTGTCGAAGTCACACCTGACTCCCTCTCAGAAGCTCTCTTTCATCGGAGCTGTTCTGGACACAGTGCAGTATCGGGCTTATCCTCCCGATCAGCGGGTTCAGGATATTCAGGTTATGATTCTGATGTTTCGACCACTATCCTGGATCTCGGTGAGACAGACTCTGAGGCTGCTGGGACTCATGGCTTCCTGCATCCTGTTGGTCAAGCATGCCAGATGGCGCATGAGTGCTCTGCAGTGGGACCTGAAGTTCCAATGGGCACAGCATCAGGGAAATCTTACCGATGTGGTTCAGATCTCGGAGAGGACTGCGGAAGATCTGCAGTGGTGATTAGTGAACTGCGAGTGGGTCAAGGGCAGACCCCTCTCCCTTCCCCAACCAGATCTAACGGTAGTGACAGATGCGTCACTTCTGGGATGGGGCGGCCATCTGTGGGAGGTGGAGATCAGAGGTCACTGGTCTCCGGCGGAATCTGGGCTCCACATCAACTTGTTGGAGCTTCGGGCGATCCGACTAGCATTAAAAGCACTTCTTCCTGTTGTGAAAGGGAAGGTGGTGCAGGTGTTCACGGACAACACTACCGCAATGTGGTACTGCAACAAGCAGGGCGGTGTGGGGTCGTGGACCCTTTGTCAAGAGGCTTTACGCCTCTGGACATGGCTGGAACAGCAGGGCATGACCCTGGTTGTTCAACACCTGGCAGGTTCTCTGAACGCCAGAGCAGACTAACTCAACCGAAAATGCTTAGAGGATCACGAATGGCGTCTCCATCCGGAGGTGGCGCCAGGACTCTTTCAGCAGTGGGGAGAGCCTTGGTTAGATCTGTTCGCCTCCGCAGAGAACGCGCAATGTCAGCAGTTTTGCGCGTTGGAGTTTCCAAGGGGGCTATCGCTAGGCGCCGCTTTTCGTCGCGAGTGGAGTTCAGGCCTCCTGTACGCTTTTCCGCCTATACCACTTCTGCCCAGAGTTCTCAAGAAAATCAAGAACGACCGGGCCCAAGTAATCCTTGTGGCTCCGGATTGGGCACGGAGAGTTTGGTATCCAGAGCTTCTCAAAATTAGCATCGGTCCTCCAATCCGGCTGCCTCTTCGGGAGGATCTTCTGTCGCAGCAGCAGGGGAAGGTTCTCCACCCGAACCTGTCAACTCTGCGCCTTCATGCGTGGAGATTGAGCAGCGACAGTTGATGGTTTATGACCTCCCTCCCGAGGTCTGCGATGTCATTCTGGCAGCCAGGCGTCCCTCAACTAAGTCGATCTACGACTGCCGTTGGAAACATTTTGTTTCTTATTGTTTAGAGAGGTCTATTGATCCTCTTTCTTCTTCTCTATCTAACATCCTTTTGTTTATTTTGTCTCTCGCCCAGCAGGGTTCCTCCTTGGGGACTCTCAAGGGCTATCTTGCAGCCTTATCGGCTTTTCTTCAGTTGCCTGATCAGCCATCTCTGTTTAAATCACCTATAGTACAGAGGTTTTTGAAAGGGCTTGTACATCTGTTCCCGCCTGTGCCTTTCGTTATGCCCCTGTGGGATCTTAATCTGGTTCTTACCTTCCTTATGTGTGCTCCTTTCAAGCCCTTGCATAACTATCCTCTCCGGCTGCTCACTATTAAGACAGCCTTTTTGGTGGCAATTACATCTGCCAGGAGAGTGAGCTGCAGGCTTTATCTTCTAAACCTCCTTATCTAATGATATATCCTGACAAGGTGGTGTTAAGAAATCGTGCCTCTTTTCTCCCCAAGGTGGTGACCCCTTTCCATCTGGGTCAAAATATCACCCTGTCCACCTTCTTTGCACCACCGCATCCCTCTAAGGAAGAGGAGCGTCTCCATCGACTGGACCCAAAAAGAGCGTTATCGTTCTACCTTGACCGCACTAAAGAGTTCTGGGTGGACGACCAACTCTTTGTGGGGTATGTTGGTGCAAAGAAGGGTCGGGCGGTACAGAAACGATCCATTTCGCGCTGGGTCGTTCTCTGTATAAAAATATGCTACGCTTTGGCGAAGAAGCAGCCTCCCGAGGGCTTGAGAGCTCATTCCACTAGGGGGAAAGCTGCTACCACTGCGTTAGCACGTGGCGTACCGGTGGTGGACATATGTCAGGCCGCAACGTGGGCTTCTTTACACACGTTTGCGAAGCACTACTGCCTGGATAGCCAGGTGAGAAGAGAGGGGCATTTTGCCCGTTCTGTCTTGCAGGACTTCCTAGTTTAAAAAAATAAAATAAAAAATAATCTCCTTCAGACCCACCACCATGGGTTATAGCTTGGGTATCTATTCTAAGGTAAGGAAGCTGCAGCTAGAAGTCTCTATCAGATGAACAAGTTACTTACCTTCGGTAACAAGGTATCTGGTAGAGACTCTATCTAGCTGCAGATTCCTTACACCCACCCAAGCCTCCCCACTCTGCAGAACTTTTTTCTCATGTGCATATGTGTATATATATCTATATATGTTTCTATGTGAACATATGTATATGTTTCATTTTGGCAACTTTTGCCTTTCTTACAGGCATGATAGTGTTTTTCTCCAAACAGTCAAAGAGGTTAAAAGTGTATTGGTCGGTTCTTCCATGATTCTGTGCTTCTGGCGCGGGAAGTTGTGGAAAAGAACTGACGTGCGCATGCCAAGACGGCGTCTATATAGACAACCGTGACGTCATAGACGACTCCGACGACGCACGCAGAGCTGGTCGACACACGCGGATCCGAACGACGTCGTCCGACGGCGCGCGCGCAGGGTACTGCTCAGAAAAAACTCCGGATTCGAAGCTGACGCCAGGGAATTCTAAGGTAAGGAATCTGCAGCTAGATAGAGTCTCTACCAGATACCTCATTACCAAAGGTAAGTAACTTGTTCTTCTATGCCACATAGTAAAGATATACTGTATAAAGTAATAGTTTATAAAGGGTCTGGAGGGCATTCCTTTAATGGGTGCTTATAAAAAACGTTTTCTCTAGGAACAGTCTGTGTTTCACTAGAAGTTATATTTTAAAAACATTTGTTTTATCTGAAACTTTAAAGGTTTGCACATTTGGCAGCCTTGCTTATAAGGTGTGTAATAAATTTTTAAGATAAAGGCTTACATATCCACAGTGCTTTCCGTCACAGGCTGGGATCTCTTACCACTATAAATGCACAATTTACAGTCCCCAGTCTACCAACAAGAATTCAGTTCTGTGACTTTTAGACATCCACAATGATTGCACTAACCAACTGAAGTTTCATAACGAAAGTGCATTTCCCATCAATTAGTTTAACTTTCATTTATTTTTCACTCAAATTGTGTTGACACATGGGTTGCTGTTTTGGACATCTGTCAGGCAACAACCTGGGTGTCAACCCACACATTCACAAAGCACTACTGCCTTGATAGCCAGGTCTAGCGGGAAGGTCACCTGCCTGTTAGGACCTACGGGACTTTTTGGTCGGAGCCATTTCACGGACCATCAACCTTGGGAAGTACTGGTTTGGTATTCACAAGATGAGGTATGTGCAGTTAGAAGTATCCTTCAGAATACAGAGTTATTTACCTTTGGTAGCTCTCTTTCTGATGCATATTCTAACCAAATGCAGATTCTTTACTGTCCTCCCAACTGCTTGTTCCTTTCTGCATTCTATAGAAATATCCCGATTTAGAGATCATCACATTGTCGTATCTGATTACCAAAAGCTCAGAGAGTTTCAAGAAAGAAACTGACATCAGTACATAGGGGTAGTGCTTATATGTGCTCTGGTGTCAATCCTGGGCTAGAGTGAATAGATGCAGAGCCACAAGTTGCCACCTGCTGACATGCACGAGTAACGCTGAGAAAAATCTTTGGACCAGCCTAAGTTTATTCACAAGATGAGAAATGTTGAGTAGACTATTCCCCAAAAAATAGTTTTACCATTCATTTGTTTTTTCAGCTTTTTGAAACACTTATAAAATCAGTCTATCCCCTTACCCCCTTGGAATTAAATCCAATTCTCAAATATTGTTTGGGACATCTGTATGACCTCATAATTTTTTGTCAATGTAAGTACTTGCCACTTCTGATACAGACTTTTAGTTGGAGAGTCCTTACCTTAGAATTTCCCCCAGGCGTCAGACTGGATCCGGAGATTTTTCTTCGGGCAGTACCCTGGCATGCCGACAGGTGGCATCGGTCATCTCCACGGGTGTTGTTGGCGTTGTGATCGCCGTGATGATGTCGCGGTCATAGGCGCAAACCCGACGCGCTGATGTCCGTTCTTTTTTTTCCACGCCAGCCTATGCTCAGTTACCTCTAGTCATTGTTAGACTAACTGCGACATTCTTGTCAAATACTTTTTGACTAGTTTTGGATGGGTCAAAGAATGTTCCAGAAGACCGGTTTTAAATTCTCCGACTTCTGTCACTGAATGATGTCGGTGACTGATCCATATCACCTGAAGTCGTGCTCAGAATGTCGGGCCATGAACCCGAAGGCTTTGAGGGAGTAGTCCCTGAAGCTCATGGTGGCCCGGCAGCTGACTCCACGTCGCTTCCGGTCTCGTTCAAGAGGAAGGTCACGAGACCACTGGCAGAGTCATCATCACTCCTCTTTGACTTCACCCCATCGCCACGCAGGAAGAGCGCTCACGCTCTGGGTCTCTGCCTTCAGAGCCTGCATCTGGGTCGGTTCTGCGCTTCCCCGACTTTCCGGGAGCCAAAGCCACCCCTGCCCAGTTGAGAGAGTTCTATGAGGCCATGCGCCTCATCTTTGGGCAGACCAACCCGTCCTCAGCACCTTTGGTCCCATGAAAGTCAGTGAGGGCCCCCTCGAGTTCCACGCTGGTGGATTCAGCCTTGGTCCCAGGGAGGCACCTAGGGATCCGCTCATGGATCTGTACCGACACCAGTTGTGGCAGCGCAATCTTCCCCGACGATGGTTGGGCCCGCAGTCAACGTTGATCCTATACTTCTCCCTGATGTGCCAGAATGGCGTAGCTCGACACTGATTCAGTTTTCCATGGGCTCTCCTGGGCCCAGGGCAGATCGAGACCCTTCTTTCAATGGGTATGGATTTGGGGATAGTGTAGAGGGGTTGCTGGACCCTTTAGAATACCAGCTTGACCCTGGCATGGACTAGGTTCAGGATTTGGGCGACACTAACTGACTAGATACCTCTCCTAATGCTGGCATGCTTTCTTTCCCTATTGGAGCTTCATACTCCATGGTGGTAAGAAGGGCTTCTGAGATTTTGAACCTTGCGCTTCCTTCTGTGGAGGTCAGGACTAACCTTCTGACCAAGGTGCTTCAGCCTGGGGCTTTCAGTTCAGAACCCCTCCATCCCTTTAATGAAGCCCTTCAGTCCTACTGGGTACCTGGTCCAGACCCAGCAAAGGGGCTCCTGTGAATAGGACCGTTGCCATCGCCCTGCGTCAACCGACCCAAAATTCCTGACCCAACATCCTACGCCCGAGAGCCTTGTGTTCCAGGCTTCTTCATCATCTGGTGCATTCCCTTCTGCTCCCCCAGATAGGGAATCAAAGAGACTGGAGAAGCTTGAGAAGAAAATATTTTCTTCTGCCAGTCTAGTGAGGCTGTCCACGAACACAGCACGCCTTTTGGGCTGATACTCCCATACTCTCGGATTAGTTCATGATTTGTTTTGGACTGGATATGACTGACTCTCTAGGTAGATCGGTTGCATCAACAGTGGCTTTGAGGCTCCACGCCTGGTTGAGGACGTCCAGCTTTTCAGTGGGTGTCCAGCAGTCTCTGATGGACATGCCCTTTGATGGCACTCATCACTTTTGAGACAAAGCGGACTCAGCGCTTTAGGGACTCCTGGGCTACGGCTCAGTCCTTTAGCCTCGTAGCTGCTCCTCACTCTCCACAGACTGCTTTTCATCCCTTTTGTGGCTACGGAATAAGCACCCAGCTGCATTAATTTCCACCTGGATGCCGACCAGCGCATGCTTCACGTGCTCATGAATCAGGGAGCCAGTGGTCCACCCAGTCCACCCCCGTCCCCTCCACTGCCTCAGTGCCTTCCTAGTCAGTTGGAACATTCTGGACCAGTTGGTGGCAGGATTCACCATCATCTGCCCCACTGGGAATCTAGCACTACAGATGGGTTGGTGTTGCAAATTGTCCGAATGAGCTTCTCCCTCCCCTTCGAGACTTCCCCTCTGACCATGCCACCATCATTCGATCATCTGACGGGGGATCATTTGGCACTTCTCCGCGAGGAAGTCAAGGCTGTCTTGGCCAAGGATGTCATAGAGAGAATCCCTGCGCCAGAAGTAGGTTGTGGTTGTTATTCTTGCTGCTTTCTGATACCCAAAAACGGCAAGGGCCTTCGCTCTAGCCTAGATCTCCAGTCCCTCAATCTCTTCCTCAAGAAGGAGAAGTTCAAAATGCTAACTCTAGCTCAGGTCCTATCTGCCCTGGAGACTGGATGGTAGCGTTGGACTTGCAGGATTCCTATTTCCATGCTCCCATCCTGCCAACCCACAGACATTAGTTGCGATTCGTGGTAGGTCACGAGCACTTAAAGTTCACCGTCCTCCCCTTTGGCCTTACCAGTGCCCCTCGGGTGTTAACAGAAATGATGGTAGTGGTTGCAGCTCAGCTGGCAGGTTAGGGGTGTCAGTCTTCCCCAACCTCGACGACTGGCTGTCGAAGGCGAACTCGCCCCAGCCTGTGGTCTCCCACCTCCAGACTACGGCGAACCTCCTGCATTGGCTGGTGAGCCTGGCTTTTTATGCAATACCATGTAGTCACACAGCACTTACACACATGAAAGAACTACCCAGTGTTAAAAAAATGAAAGTACTTTATTGTGGTAACACGAATACGAAACCACTATATAGGTCATACCCCAACTGGAGGTAAGTGTAAACACTATTATATGTACATTAGAGGTCAGGAATTAGCATAAAAAGCAATAGTAAACACTGAAGGCCCTGGTTGGGGTGTAGGGGGGTGGGGGAGAACAAGCACATCTAAGGAAACATCAAATCTTTGGCTGTCCTTTTGTAGATGATTGGCTCACAAAAGCATCAACTTCTCGCGAAGCCCAACTGCATTTCAGTTGTTCTTACCAACTCCTACATCGGTTAGGTCTCCATGTCAATCCCAAAAAGTAAACGTCAACACCAGTCCATGTGTTGCATTACTTAGGAGCCACCATCAACACCATTCATGCAAAGGTGTTTTCTTCAGAGGAGTGATGCTTATTGATCAGTCAGAAATGTCAAGCCCTTAAGAAGACACCTCATTCAACGGCAAAAGAAGTCTCATCTCTCCTCGGGTCGATAGCCTCCTGCATCTTTCTCACTCTCAGTACTCTCCTCCACATGCGGGCCCTACAGAGTGCCTAGAGGATCAGTGGAACCAGCTGACGACAACTGGGAGGACAGGATCACTCTCTCCTCACATGCGACACAATCTGTGGTGGTGTTCTTCAAACAACTCCTCAAAGGGATGCCGTTTCACCACCAAGTCCCCACTCAAACAATAGTCACAGATGCTTCGTTGCTCGGAGGAGGAGCCCATGTGGATCATTTTCAGATTCAAGTCTCTTGGTCTCAGAAGGAGAGAGGACGTATCATATCAATCTCCTCGAGCTCCGTGTAGTTCATCTGGCCCTCAAAGCCTTTCACCTGGCATTCACCCCAGATAATCTGCTTGTTCAGACAGACAATAGAACCACCATGTATTACCTGAACAATCAAGGTGGCACTAGGTCCAGAGCCCTATCACTAGAGGCCCTTCAATCTGGAACTGGCTTCTGGCCAGGGACCTGAAAAGAACAGCAACTTACCTCCCAGGCATACAGAACATTCAAGCAGAGACACTCAGGAAAGGGCTAGACTAAAATCACGAATGAGTCCTATTGACAAGGTTGTTCAAAGTATCTTCTCTGTGTAGGGCACCCCTCTGATAGCTCTGTTCTCCACAGCGAAAACAAAATATGCAGTGGCTTCACATCCAGATACTACCATCCAAGAACACTTGGGAATGCCCTGTGGATCAGCTTATTCAGCAAATTCCTTTCCACCAATTCCCATGATCCCGGCATGCCTAATCAAGCTGTCGAACTCCAGAGCCAAGATGATCCTCATTGCTCCAGAGTAGTCACAGCAACGGTGGTTCCCAGACCTTCTTCACCAGTCGCTCCGTCAACATCTCGAGCTGCCATGCAGACTAGACCTGGTGACAAAATTCGGAGGTCATATGGTACACCCTAGTCTCTGCTCTTTGATTTGTCTCTGCTCCTTGATTTTGGCAGCATAGCTCCCGAGTTAGTGCAGTATGGACATTTGAACTTGCCACAAGACTGCATGAAGATCCTCAAAGAAGCTAGGCATTCTTCCACTTGCTTTGCTTGTGTTTTAAATGGAAGAGATTTTGAATCTGGTGTTCTTCAAAAAACGTGGCTCTGACCACCTGCCAAGAAGAGGTTATTCTTCCAAATTTTTACATTTGGCTAAATCTGGTTTAGAATTCTCTTCCATAAAAGTTCATCTGGCAGCTCTTGCTGCCTACTGGAAAAGTCTCTCACAAACCGCCTTCTTTCTCTTTCAAATCGCAATCATAAAAGATTTCTTAATGGGGTTACAGACGGTTTTTCCTCCCATCAGACGGCCCTCGCCTCCTTGGGAACTTAATGTGGCGTTTTCCCTTCTCATGAGAGATCCATTTGAACCCATCCACAAGGCTTCTCTACAACATATTACGTGGAATGCAGCTTACCTGGTACCTATAACATCAGTTTGCCGGGTCAGTGAGATACAAACACTATGCTCTCATGAGCCATATACGTTTTTTCACTCCAACAAAGTAGTAATGAGGACTCACCCGAAATTTCTTCCCAAAGTAGTTTCGGATTTCCATGTAAACCAGACCATCTCATTACCTACTTTCTTCCAAAATCCATCTACCCCAGCAGAAAGGTCTCTCCACTCACTAGACATTAGGAGGGTTCTCAAATTTTATATAGATAAAACTAAGGATATTCGTCATACGGACCACTTGTTTATTAACTTCGGTCCAGTGCATACAGGTTTGGCCTCTTCCAAACAATCCATCTCTAGATTGATAGTTTTGTGCATATTGCTCTGATACCAAAAAGATAATACATCCCTACTAGCTAAACCAAAAAGCACATTCCACCAGAGGGAAAGTGCCTACTGTGGCTTTACTACATATCATCCCAATTCCAGAAATTTGCAAAGCAGCATCCTGGAAATCAGTTCATAAGTTTGCCAAACACTGCTGTATAGACTCTGATGCTAGAGCTGATGCTCAGGTGGGCAGGCTTCCCTCAAAAATCTATTTGCCTAGTCTACAAAGTACTTCCTCTGTCCTCTTCACTGCAATAATCAGGGATGGGCTTGGAATTCTATACAGTGCTTATGACTAAACATGGGAATCCCCTATGAGAGAAGCAATAGTTTCTTAGCTGTTCTCTCGTAGGGGAATTTCCATAAGTCATAAGCAGCCCTCCCTCCACCCTATTGGAGAAGTCAGAGATATCCTTGTATTTCACATAGGTCAGATATGGCCTTCAAAAAGAACTGAAGCAACTGAAACCTGGTGAGCATGGTGGGATACTGGTGGTCTCTGGGTTCTTAAAGAAACTGTCTCTATATTAGCCATATAATGACACTCTATGGAGCTACTCTACCCTGCACATCTTCATTTCTATTGTAAAAGAGGTCTGAGAAGGGGATTTGTGCTGTTTTCAAATCATCCTAAATTACACTTAAATATTATGTATTTGTCCTTTTTTGACTTCACAATGAAGATTTGGGTCTTTGTAGCCTAGGTATATTGACTGCATTATCTCTATCTTAAGGGTTTCCACAGGCCTTCAGGAAGAAAGGTGAGATTCTACACTTAAGAAGATATATTGAACACATGCTCAGTGGTCTCCGCACATGGGTGGGGCTATTCAGTGCTTATGACTTATCATGGAAATTCCCCTACAAGAGAGGAGGAGTTACAGGTAAGAAACTATTCCTTGCTAAGCATAATCATGTGTCCTCCAATTAGGCTGCCCTTCTGGGAGGAACTTTTTTTGCAGCAGCAGCCCAGAGTTCTACACCCAAACCTGCGCACACACTTCCTTCATGCGTGGAGATTGAGTTGCAGCAGTTGAATGCTTTTGATCTGGCTCCTGAGATCTGTGAAGTTATCTTGGCAGCCAAGTATCCCTCAACTAAGACTGTATACCGTTGTCATTGGGACATATTTGTGATTTGGTGCTCATCTCATCATGTTGAGCCACTTTCAGCCCCCTAGTTGAGGTCTTACTGTTTGTGTTGTCTTTAGCCTGACAAGGCCTTGCCCTGTTCACCAATAAAGATTGCAGTTCGGCTTTTTTCAGTTGCCAGATTAGCCCTCACTCTTTATCACAATTTGGTACTTGTTTTCCTAAAGTCTTTCAGCATTTGTTCACTTCTACCCCTTTCATAATGCCCCAATGGGACCTCAGTCCTAAAGTTTCTCAAGAGTTCCTCATTTAAGCCCCTGCACAGCTGTCCTCTTCCGACTCCTAACTCACAAGACGGCCTATTTGGTGGCCATTATATCCAGCAGGAGGCTATAAGAGCTTCAAGCTCTTTCAGTTAATCAGCATTTACCCAGTCAAATTGGTTCTTCGAACATGTACCTCTTTCTGCCGAAGGTGGTCACTTACTTCTTATGTTAGCCTGAACCTCACGCTGCCTACTTTTTTCATTCTGCCCCATCCTTGTGAGGAGGAGAGAATCCATCATTTTGACCCAATGAAAGCCCTCTCTTTTTACATCGCTCGGACCAAAGAACACCGGGTGGATGATCAGCTTTTTGTTGGATTCACTGAAGCAAAAAAGGCACGGCAGGTCAGACGTATACTCTCTCAATGGATTGTACTCTGCATCAAAATCTGCTATCCACTAGCTGTTAAGCAGCCTCCTGATGGCTTGCGGGCCCATTTCACCAGAGCCAAGGCTGCTACTACTGCGTTAGCACACGGAGTCCCTGTCCTGGACATATGCTAAGCTGCTTTGTGGGTGTCATTCTACATATTCACGATGCATTACTGCTTGGACAATCAGGTCAGCTGAGACAGGCATTTTGTCCATTCGATCATCAAGGTGTTTCTTGTTTGGGCCAGCTGCAGGCCCGCCTCCGGGGAAGTATTGCTTGGGTATCTAAATTCTAAGTTGAAGAATCTGCGATCAGAGGTCTCTGTCAGAAGAACAAGTTACTTACCTTCAGTAACACTTTTTCTTTTAGAGACACTATCTAACTGCAGATTCCTTACAGACCCTCCCATTCTCCCCGTTCTGTGGCATTAGCTCCTCTCCCTAACATATTGTTAGATTTTGTACACTGGTCACACACAGTTTAACGTGGCTCCACGTTTTTGGCGTATAATTATTCGTAAAAGAAGGTGATGTCACTGTGCCGGAGTAGCACCTATCAAGACGCTTGTTACTTCTGACACAGACTGTGCTGATGCAAAGCCGATCGATGTCAGATGCCGGCACACAGAGGTAGAGCTCAAGATTTTTCAGATCCATTTTGACGCCTGGAGAATTTTCTAAGCTAAGAAATTCGTGGTTAGAGTGCCTTCCAGAAAAAGTATTACTGACGGGAAATAACTTGTTTGTCACTCTCCTCATATACACTCCCTTGTGTTTGAGGTTGGGGTACATCTAACTTGTAGGTTACTGCTACTTTTTTGTTTTCAAGATAAAATAGGTTAAACATTTGTTCATGACTAGGGGGCTGTACCAAAGAGCAATCTGTAGCACTTATCTTGTTATGTACACTAGACAAAATGTTTTTTGTACTTGTGACCTTATTTATTTCATAATATTAGCATATCAAAAATACTGATGTTATTCTATGTTTAGCAGTTCTTATCACATAGTATCATCACACACACATACGTACCCACATCACGGTTCAGAATACTTTTAGTATCCTTACCTGCCCTGGCATAATACATACCTCTTCACTGGTCTGTACCAGTGTACAAATGGGTCTGGTTTGTGTGTTGAATTGTTTCTGCTCCTTTACTGTTTGGTATGATGATTAAAAAAAAAAAAAAACACTTCTAGTTGAAGTCCTCTTTTCAGATGTTCTCATTTCAAATTTATCATAGAATGCTAATATATTGATGCAAACTGTTTTAACAATATAAAAAAAAAAATCCGGTACCCATACCCTACACCTAACCATCAGTAACTCTGTTTACCTGTATGTTTTGTAAATTAAGTTGATAGAATGGCTGAGTGAGTTGAGCATTCTTAGGTCTTGTGTTTTCAATCCTGCAGCAGCTTTCTATTCTCCGATGTTGGTCAAGAGAATCATAAATTAGTTAATAGTAACATCTGGTGTGCGTATAGAGAGTGTGCAAACAGCAAAAGTATGATTTGAAGTGCTACCTAAATCAAATCAAATCATTAAATGCGAAGAAGAAAGAAAATAAAAATATGGATGTTAATGTGGTTTTCTATTCAAATTGTTTGTACTTTTTTTTTTTTTTTTTTGGTCACTTTAGACCATAGTTTGAACCTGTCCAATTTCTATCTTTAAAATAGGCAGTCTTGTACAGGGGGATCTTCCTCGACACCAAGGACACAAAAGGCGATTGTGAATCATCCTAGTGCAGCTTTGATGGCACTACGAAGGGGATCAAGAAACCTTGTTTTTAGAGATTTCACAGTAAGTGGAGCTTATATCTGGCCAGGACTTTACGCTGCCAGCTACAGCCTGGTTTTAGGACAGCAATTTGATATGTTTATTTTTAAACACTGATACCTATTTACCAACTTCCTTTTCATTCTTTGTTTTTCCTTAAAAAGGATGAAAAAGAGGGACCAATAACTAAACACATCCGATTAACAGCTGCCTTAATATTAAAAAATGTTGCTAAATATTCAGAATGTGGTCGCAGGTGAGTGATATTTAATCTTTTATACTTTTTGTATATAGAGGATGGCTCTGCTACTGTCTTGTATTCTCTACTGTTGTCTTGCTGTATCTTTGTAGGAGTAGATTTGAATTTTTTAAAAAACATTTTTACCACAGTTTTGGCATTTTTTTTAACAAGTAACCCATTTTTTCCTTATTGTTTGTACTTTCAACCACTCTGTGGTGGAAACTAGTGTGAAGCCCATAGGTGATTCTTGAAAACTATAGATTTCTGAAAAATAGACAAAGTTTTAAATTCAGCAATGGGTCATTTTGTTGAGATCCCTCAAGGTTTTCCCAAAGAAAGGTTGAAATAAAAAAATATTGCTAATGAGTAGGAAAACAGCCATTTATGACGTTTTTATCTGTAACTTCTCAGATGGCCCATTTAAAAAAAAAAAACACACACAGTACACTGGTTAATATATACAGTTTGTAGTTTCTCCAAGAAACTGAGGTATAAAGAGCCAACAACTAAGCTGCACCTTACTTTTTTTCCATTGCATATCAAGTATAGAGCTATATGGTGAAAAATAAAGAGTAAATAATGAGTATGAAGGAAACATGTATGTTCGATGGCATCTGTCGCTGTAGATACGCATGTTTTGCAATAGCTCGCCATCTGGTGTTGGGCCGGAGTGTTACAAGTTGTTTTTCTTCGAAGAAGTCTTTCGAGTCACGGGACCGAGTGACTCCTCCTTTTGTCTCCATTGCGCATGGGCGTCGACTCTATCCTCGATTGTTTTTTTTCCGCCATCGGGTTCGGACGTGTTCCTGTCGCTCCGAGTTTCGGAACGGACAATTAGCTAATTTCGGAAGATTTTCGTCGGTATTGTTGCGTTCGGGATCGGCGTACTTACATTCAACACCGCATCGAAGATCGAAGAGCTCCGGTGCCCTTCGGGGTAGTTTTTTCGATCCTCCGTCGGGGCCTGGTCGGCCCGACCGCGTGCTGAAGAACGCCGATGGAACGGACCCCGTTTCGTTTCTGCCCCAAATGCCACAATAAATACCCCTACACAGACCAACACTTGGTCTGCAACCTGTGCCTGTCACCTGAGCACAGCGAAGACACCTGCGAGGCCTGTCGTGCGTTCCGGTCCCGAAAAACACTCCGAGACCGTCGAGCCAGAAGACTTCAGATGGCGTCCGCACCGACAGCCCAACGGGAGTTCGAGGAACAGGAAGAGGAATGTACCTTCTCGATCCAAGACTCCGACTCCGAAGGATTCGACGATACACAAACCGTGAGTAAGACGTCGAAAACCACACAGAGACACATTTACAAGGCCCAGGGGACGCCACTGCCACCAGGCCATGGCTCGACCCATAAATTCGGTGACCGACCATCGGCACCGAAAAAGGCCCAAACAGTGCCGAGATCGTCCGACTCCGGTCGAGACACCGGCACGCAGCCTTCTCGGGACCGAGAAGGTGCTGGAGACAAGCCTCGACACCGTGATGCCGGTGTGGACACGGCTCGACGCCGAGACAGCGGCACAGAAACAGATCGACGCCGAGAGGTTTCGGCCCCGAAAAGGAAAAAACACGCAGACAAAGTTTCGATGCCGAAACAAACTGCAAGCGACCCAGCTTCAGGCTCTTATACAGAAGAGCACTCGCTAACCTCCCAAATGCAAAAGCATAGGTTTGAGGAAGAGCTACAAGCAACTGATGTGGACCATACGCAAAAGCGTATCTTCATTCAGCAGGGGACAGGAAAAATAAGCACCCTTCCCCCCATTAGGAGAAAGAGGAGGTTGGAGTTCCAGACGGAACACACACCACAACCAAAAGTGGTGAAAAGAGTTACACCACCACCCTCACCTCCGCCCGTGATTGACGTTTCACCAGCACAAACTCCATCACACTCCCCAGCTCACACCACCATGAGCCAGGGTGACCAAGATCAGGACGCATGGGACCTATACGACGCCCCAGTGTCAGATAACAGTCCGGAGGCATACCCTGCGAAGCCATCTCCACCAGAAGACAGCACCGCGTACTCTCAAGTGGTGGCTAGAGCAGCACAATTTCACCACGTAAGCCTCCACTCAGAACAGGTCGAGGATGATTTCTTATTCAACACACTCTCCTCCACCCACAGCTCATACCAAAGCCTGCCTATGCTCCCTGGTATGCTCCGCCACGCAAAAGACATCTTTAAGGAGCCGGTTAAAAGTAGGGCAATCACACCAAGGGTAGAAAAAAAGTATAAGCCGCCTCCTACGGACCCGGTTTTCATCACTACACAGCTGCCACCAGACTCTGTTGTTGTAGGAGCAGCTAGGAAAAGGGCCAACTCTCACACATCTGGAGATGCACCACCCCCAGATAAAGAAAGCCGCAAGTTTGATGCAGCTGGTAAAAGAGTCGCAGCACAAGCTGCAAACCAGTGGCGCATCGCGAACTCCCAGGCACTACTTGCACGCTATGACAGAGCCCACTGGGACGAGATGCAACATCTCATTGAACATCTGCCCAAGGACTTACAAAATAGGGCAAAACAAGTGGTTGAGGAGGGACAGGCCATCTCCAACAACCAGATCCGCTCCTCCATGGACGCTGCAGATACAGCTGCACGGACAATTAATACATCTGTAACTATCAGAAGGCATGCATGGCTCCGAACGTCTGGATTTAAACCAGAGATTCAACAAGCAGTTCTCAATATGCCTTTTAATGAAAAAGAACTGTTCGGTCCAGAAGTGGACACAGCGATTGAGAAACTCAAAAAAGATACGGACACTGCCAAAGCCATGGGCGCACTCTACTCCCCGCAGAGCAGAGGGAATTACAGCTCATTCCGTAAAACGCCCTTTCGAGGGGGGTTTCGGGGTCAAAGCACACAAGCCAGCACCTCACAAGCCACACCGTCCAGTTACCAAGGACAGTATAGAGGAGGTTTTCGGGGACAATATAGAGGAGGGCAATTCCCTAGAAATAGAGGAAGATTCCAAAGCCCCAAAACCCCTACTACTAAACAGTGACTCACATGTCACTCACCCCCTCCACACAACACCAGTGGGGGGACGAATAGGTCATTATTACAGAGCATGGGAGAAAATCACTACAGACACTTGGGTTCTACCAATTATCCAACATGGTTATTGCATAGAATTTCTACAATTCCCTCCAAACATACCACCAAAAGCACAAAATTTAACAACACACCATTCCAATCTCCTGGAGATAGAAGTGCAGGCACTATTGCAAAGAATGCAATCGAATTAGTGCCAAACACACAAATAAACACAGGAGTTTACTCACTGTACTTTCTGATACCAAAGAAGGACAAAACACTGAGACCAATCCTAGACCTCAGAGTAGTGAACACTTTCATCAAGTCAGACCACTTCCACATGGTCACACTACAAGAAGTATTGCCATTGCTAAAGCTGCACGACTACATGGCAACTTTAGACCTCAAGGATGCTTATTTCCATATACCAATACACCCATCGCACAGGAAATACCTAAGGTTTGTATTCAAAGGAATACATTACCAATTCAAGGTACTGCCTTTCGGATTAACAACCGCACCAAGAGTCTTTACCAAATGTCTAGCGGTAGTCGCAGCACACATAAGAAGGCAGCAGATACATGTGTTCCCATATCTAGACGACTGGCTAATCAAGGCCCATTCGTTAATAGAGTGCTCAAATCACACAAATCATATCATACAAACCCTCTTCAAACTAGGGTTCACCGTCAATTTCACAAAATCCAAAATTCTGCCACGCAAGGTACAACAATACCTGGGAGCCATAATAGACACATCAAAAGGAGTAGCCACTCCAAGTCCACAAAGAATTCAAAATTTCAACACCATCATACAACGCATGTATCCAACACAAAAGATACAAGCAAAGATGGTATTACAACTCCTAGGCATGATGTCATCATGCATAGCCATTGTCCCAAACGCAAGACTGCACATGAGGCCCTTACAACAATGCCTAGCATCACAGTGGTCTCAAGCACAGGGTCACCTTCTAGATCTGGTGTTAATAGACCGCCAAACTTACCTCTCGCTTCTGTGGTGGAACAACATAAATTTAAACAAGGGGCGGCCTTTCCAAGACCCAGTGCCACAATACGTAATAACAACAGATGCTTCCATGACAGGGTGGGGAGCACACCTCGATCAACACAGCATACAAGGACAATGGAACGTACATCAAACAAAACTGCATATCAATCACCTAGAACTTCTAGCAGTTTTTCAAGCACTAAAAGCTTTCCAACCAATAATAGTTCACAAATACATTCTCGTCAAAACAGACAACATGACAACAATGTATTATCTAAACAAGCAGGGGGGGGACACACTCCACGCAGTTAAGCCTGCTAGCACAAAAAATTTAGCATTGGGCAATTCACAACCAAATTCGCCTAATTGCACAGTTTATACCAGGGATACAAAATCAACTCGCAGACAATCTCTCTCGAGATCACCAACAGGTCCACGAATGGGAAATTCACCCCCAAATTCTGAACACTTATTTCAAACTCTGGGGAACACCTCAGATAGACTTGTTTGCGACAAGGGAGAACGCAAAATGCCAAAACTTCGCATCCAGATACCCACACAAACAATCCCAAGGCAATGCCCTATGGATGAACTGGTCAGGGATATTTGCTTACGCTTTTCCTCCTCTCCCTCTCCTTCCTTACCTGGTAAACAAACTCAGTCAAAGCAAACTCAAACTCATATTAATAGCACCAACTTGGGCAAGGCAACCCTGGTACACAACGCTGCTAGACCTATCAGTGGTACCCTGCATCAAATTGCCCAACAGGCCAGATCTGTTGACACAGCACAACCAAAAGATCAGACACCCAGATCCAGCATCGCTGAATCTAGCAATCTGGCTCCTGAAATCCTAGAATTCGGGCACTTACAACTTACCCAAGAATGTATGGAAGTCATAAAACAAGCCAGAAGGCCATCCACCAGGCACTGCTATGCAAGTAAATGGAAGAGGTTTGTTTGCTACTGCCATATTAATCAAATACAACCATTACACACAACTCCAGAACAGGTAGTGGGTTACTTGCTTCACTTACAAAAATCTAACCTAGCTTTCTCTTCCATTAAGATTCACCTTGCAGCAATATCTGCATACCTGCAAACTACCTATTCAACTTCCCTATATAGGATACCAGTCATTAAAGCATTCATGGAGGGCCTTAGGAGAATTATACCACCAAGAACACCACCTGTTCCTTCATGGAACCTAAATGTTGTCCTAACTAGACTTATGGGTCCACCTTTTGAACCCATGCACTCCTGCGACATACAGTTCCTAACCTGGAAGGTGGCATTTCTCATCGCCATTACTTCCCTAAGAAGAGTAAGCGAGATTCAGGCGTTTACTATACAGGAACCTTTTATACAACTACACAAAAATAAAGTCGTCCTAAGAACCAATCCTAAATTTTTGCCAAAGGTTATTTCACCGTTCCATCTAAATCAAACAGTGGAACTTCCAGTGTTCTTTCCACAGCCAGATACCGTAGCTGAAAGGGCACTACATACATTAGATGTCAAAAGAGCATTAATGTATTACATTGACAGAACAAAAAACATCAGAAAGACTAAACAACTCTTTATTGCATTTCAAAAACCTCACGCAGGAAACCCAATTTCAAAACAAGGTATAGCCAGATGGATAGTTAAATGCATCCAAATCTGCTACCTTAAAGCTAAACGACAGCTGCCCATTACACCAAGGGCACACTCAACCAGAAAGAAAGGTGCTACCATGGCCTTTCTAGGAAACATACCAATGCAAGAAATATGTAAGGCAGCCACATGGTCTACGCCTCACACATTCACCAAGCACTACTGTGTAGACGTGTTATCCGCACAACAAGCCACAGTAGGTCAAGCCGTATTAAGGACATTATTTCAGACTACTTCCACTCCTACAGGCTGATCCACCGCTTTTGGGGAAATAACTGCTTACTAGTCTATGCAGAACATGCGTATCTACAGCGACAGATGCCATCGAACTGAAAATGTCACTTACCCAGTGTACATCTGTTCGTGGCATCAGTCGCAGTAGATTCGCATGTGCCCACCCGCCTCCCCGGGAGCCTGTAGCAGTTTAGAAGTTACCTTCAATTATTTATATATGTATCATCTCAACCTTAAATAGGTGCATACTTAGTCACTCCATTGCATGGGCACTATTACTACAATTCAACTCCTACCTCACCCTCTGCGGGGAAAAACAATCGAGGATAGAGTCGACGCCCATGCGCAATGGAGACAAAAGGAGGAGTCACTCGGTCCCGTGACTCGAAAGACTTCTTCGAAGAAAAACAACTTGTAACACTCCGGCCCAACACCAGATGGCGAGCTATTGCAAAACATGCGAATCTACTGCGACTGATGCCACGAACAGATGTACACTGGGTAAGTGACATTTTCATTCTGAAATGTACACCAGATGCTGAGTTTGTAAGCAGTGGTTGTTTGTACATCTCTGTATTTGTGGGTACCCATATTAACATAATTCAGAGCGCATTTTGCAAAATGTCTTCTTTCTTGCACAGTAGCTTACAGTTGGAAGGCCAAAATGCAGAGAAATCCAATTGGTAAAAATAAACGCTCTACTCTTCTGTGTTCCCACATGTCTCCTGATAAAAATGGCACCCCACTTGTGTGTCTGGGCCTAGCACCTACGCACGATGCAGCCCAAAATGCGACCTGGAGGCATCATATTTTATCCAGCACAATCTAAGCTTTATTTTACAATGTGGTTAGCTGCAGATTTTGGGCCTAGCACAGCCGCCACTGAGGAAAAGACGCAATACCTAGGCGTTTCTGAAAACTAGACACCCTGGGGTGCCAGCGAGGGTGTTGTGGGAAATGTGTTTAATAACCAGACATCTTACATATCATTTGGTGCAACTTGTTAATCAGATCAAAAGGAACTCTTAACTTTGGTTGCTGTTGTTACTGCAGTTACTCATTGTAATCATCAAGTCTCCTGTTACGCCTAAGTAGGTATTTTCCTTCAACTCTGTAAAAATAATCTGGATGCTGCATCTCAACTCATCCGCCACCATAGTCCTCCTCTTGTAAACCCTGACATGTGAAGTTGAAGACCCAAAAGGATCTTAACATTCCTCATGTAAAAGCTTTGTGGGCAAGTCTGCGGAGACTTTGCTAGATGATGTCTTTTGGTAGCAGGACCAAAGAATATCCTTTGGCTGAACTCACTGTCAATTTTATAGCCTATAAATATAGTCATTGATGGCAGCACTAATGTAGGTGACGCTGTCATTAATGTGCTTGTCTGCAGGGATATAAATGATGTAGTTGGTGTTGTCAAAAATGATGTAGGATTGCTTTTTTGGTGCAAGAGGTGCCTCACATGCTTTGCCTGGTCGTTTCCTGGATTATTGTGGCAATCTTATTTTTTTATATTGCCTTGAGTGCGTGCCTAAGTAGCTAGGGTATGCCCAGACCTGGATCCCTTGCTTGCTGCCCCACTGGACTCAACCTAGCCTGGCTGATGAAGAGTGATACCCTGAAACTAGTCCCAGGATGCTTGATTCCTGTCCAGGGAGAACCTGGCTTGGCAGTTCGGGCTGGACTGCTCCCATAGGGAACAGGGTCAAGAATGATTTGCATATAGCTGGGTCCGACCTGGTGTGACATGGCAAGCAAAATAACAATGGATTAAAACCAGATCTGTGACTGGGGGTGAGTGTTTGAAAAGTTTCAACACTCCGTCCATCATTTTATTTTGTGATATTGCCTTCTTAGGCATCTTCCACAATGTGGTGTGCAACTTTACCTTACCTATACATTACCTTCTGAGATTCTTACCCTCCCTCCGTCTCTTCAGTGGCTTTTTGACGTCCGAAGACTATTCGTCACAAGACTGTTTGTTCAGTTGCCTTTCTTTTCTGGGGCAGCATCAGGAGAACTCCCTCAATCATTGATGTTCTTGGTTGAAAACCTGCAGCAGATACTAACGTGCTATATTTTATGTCTCAGATGAAGACAACAGATGCAGTCTGCAAAAGGTACATCTTCGTAGAGCCGCTTTGCCACATAGTAGTGAGGCGAAACAAGCCTATCTAGGAGGATTCATCCATAGTGGCATAATTCTGAGAGAACCTAGAAGTGCCTGAAGGAATTCAGCTCCAGCGCCTGATGTCAGCAGTATTGAATTTTCTATCTGATTGAAGGACTTTGATCTGAGAACTGTAAATGACTTTCTCTTAAAGGGCATGCAGTTGAAAATCTGCTGTCTGGTGGCTTTTATGAGGAGTGGAGTTCAAAGCACTCTCACCTTCTTGGTTGGACTTATGTCTTTTCCAGTGATGTGGTTGGACTACTGCAGCAAAGGTTTTCTGAGTATTTTTAAGGACATTTGATTTTACTACTAATGTATAATCACTGTGAGACCAGCTTAATGACTAGGAATGCTTTAAGCATGTGAATACTAACTTTGGAGAGCTGTACTTAGCTGCATAAACCATAAGTTACACCCCTACTATGAAAGCTATAACTTTCTCCTCAAATAGACTTCTCGTGACAATGAGAATAGGAACAGAGTAAGGTGGTATTCCATGGGTAGCCTAAAAATTACAGCACAGGTTATTCCTATGTGAAAGACTACAAGCCTTTAAGAACATTTCCGTATTACTTTAAAAGTGGAAAAGTAAAAGATTTTGTACACCACCAGTGCTTTGTATCACACTTTTTTGATAATGTTATCATATTTTGAGCCACATTTGTTCAAAAGATAAAAATGATAGTCACATCATGCAACTCACTTTGAAGGTCGTGGTCTTGAGGAACTCCTGGGTCACACAGGGTAGGATATCCACCTTTTCTGCTTGTTAACCCCAGATTTTCGCCTTTTTCTGGGCACTGTTTTAACTGGTTTTAGAACTCTGTATACCTTACCCGCGCTAACTTGTAGTAAAATGCCTGTTCCCCCTATAAATGTGATTAGATTGACATAGTCCTTGTCCACATTTAACTTGCCTCTACCTCCCCTAGTATATAGTGTAACAAGTGCACTCTGGGCTTGGAAGGTAAATGCCAGTTATGGATTACAGTACAGTTTGCACCATCTACTACAGTAGCAGTGAAACATGCAATAGGCACCCCAACTGCTACAGTGTAAAACATACAGTGCAACTTGTCAGAATAACCCTTTTTGACAGGTAAACTCTTCCTTTTTAAATGTCAAGTCCCTCCAATGTAGGCTTTGTAGTCCATAATGCAGGGTGCATGGTAGTTAAAAGTCGAACAGGCAGAAAATTATTACTATGTCCCTATAGTGGCATGGCCCAAAAAGCTGTTTTTGCTGTGGCAGGCCTAGATGTCCTATGCAGAAAAACAGAGTGCAGCTAACTCTAGAAATAGATCCGCTAGGAGAATAATTAAACCACTATTTTAATAGTTAGTTAAAGACCAATTCAATGTTAATGTCAGATTTTTAATAACTATTAAGGAAGAGCTACTTTTAGAAAGTTACCCTTCACCTGCTTGAGCTTTCAGAAGGTAAATTAGCATTAGCCTCTACCAACTCCCATACTGTTCTCAGCCCTAAATGAGGTCTAAAGTCACTCCCATGAGTGACAGGATAGGTTGACATGGATAGATATTGATGACTTCTCTAAGTTATGCAGAATCTTCAGTGTGCGGCTGTGGTTGTCCTGTTGCCACCACAGTGTTAAACTCTCACTCACAGGTCTGTTTGAACCACATGTAATCTTTGGCACACTTAAAAGATTGAAAACAGGATGGGCAGGACAGTTCTTGTGTGTCCCATGTCTGGGTTTTGTAGCACCCTGCTTTCTCCTACCAGATTTCTGCCTCCTTCTTTGTAGTAGGTACAGGGCTTGCATCAAACTTGTTTTTAGTGTTAGATATAGGGAGGACACTAGAGATTTACCATAGTTTGCTCCCCCACAGACCCACAACCCCCAGACCACACGTTTAGTATGCCTGATGCATGGCATTTTGGGCCTGTTCACAGTAAGGCTATCAAGACCTCCTAAAAAAGAGGGTACAGTTTCCTCATAAAATATTTCACCCATTGGTTAGGGACTTCCCAGAAGTCATCACCTCCCTTCCCCCTATCCAATACCTGGTATAAATGTGGCACATCACCAAAAAACGTCCTGGACCTTCAGAAGAACAGAAGAGAACTGGACCTAGTGTCTGTGATCTTTGAGGAGCTCTGAAGGACTAGACTTGCTCCATTTTGTACCCAGGACAAAGACGTAGACTCCAGGGGTCAGTTGGCTGACCACCTGTGAGACTCAAAAACTGCAAGAGATCTTTTTTCTACAATTTCCAGTTGGCCAGTGGCAGCTGAGACTTGAACTGGAATTTATTGGTGGCCTCTGTCTGGCACCCTGAGAGTTTCTAGGTGTCCGCACCCGAGGACCATAAGGCTTAGAAGTGTACTCCTGATGTTTGGACTATTAAAAACCTTTGTTCCAGAGCCAGGGTGACCTACCACGAAAAGTACCTGGCTGGCAGTTCAACAGAGTCCGATTGAATTTCATATTCGTCCCCCTGAAAGGCTGCAGCGTCTCTGGGGAAAAAAACACAAAGTCCCTTTTTAAAACTTTTTGAAGCCAAACGCTGAAGAGCTTTTATGGGACCAGCATTGGGTTTCTGCCTAGCAGTCCCAATGGCAGTGGCTACAATTTCACATTTGGTCCGCAGGGACACTGATTTTTATTTAATGAAAAAATGTCAAAGTCTTTTTTGGATAGTGACTTTAAAACGTTTTTTAACTCTTTCCGTTCAGCTAGAGGAATCCACTTAGTGTATCTGACCAGGTTCCCATTGTAGTCATCCTCAAATAGGCATCTCGGTTCCAATCTACTGCGACCATTGATGACCACTGGCACTTTGCACTTTTTGGTGCTATTTCCTAAATCTATAGGTCTATCCCCCTTCCCCGCCTCACCCACCCTCCTTGGATTGTTGCTGTTTCAGTGTCATTGTGTTCATCAAAATGTTCTCTAGTTTTATGATTCAGTTTGTGACTTTGATTTCTTTGTGTTTTGACTTTAAAACTTATCTGTGCCATAGCTACTGGGGATTGTGTTCAGGTAAGTGACTTTAAGGGTTCACCCTGACAAGAGTTGTGATCATTCCAGTTGCCCACCCTATATTAATATTCCAATTTCTGATATTCCCCATAGACAGCAAATTGATGCATTTCTTTTCAAGTAACCAGAATAGCTGGAGACATTTCAGCTGTACATATTATTTGCAAGGCCAACAGAAAACATGAGCACATGGAGGATTCTGCAGCTGCCAAAGCCCACACCCCTGTACTGAGCAGAAGAAACATTATGCCTGCTGCCTCGAGTGCTGAGGCAGAGAGCTAAACGGGAGCCTCAGAAAGTGACATGGGAAAGGTGTCAAGGGAAATGAAAGTGATGGGGAATATGTTGTCAGTCAAAGATTGAATTATTTGGCTGGCAGATTGAATGAAGCCCTAAGCAAAGTAGAAGCAAATCAAGATTCAGTTAAAATACTGAACAACACCGTATGATCTCTTTCTGCACTCTTCAGCATTGAAAACTGGGGGAATGAGGCAGATACCAGGAATGAAGGGAATGAGGGTATGCGTGTTTTAGAGTTCACAAAAAGTTTGAAAATGTCACTCGAACCTTAAGGGTAAAAGCTGATAAAGACTGATCCTTTTAAGGTGTTTATATCAAGCAACTAGCCTTTAGGTCTCATGGGCTAAAGCCCACCCCAGGAGGTAAACCACACCACTTCATGTTCAGCATATTATACTGCGGACACACAACTAGCATTTTGAAGGGAATTAGATAAATCAGACATTATGATGGGTAATGATAACATTTTTATCTCCTCACTCCATTGGGTGCCGTAAAGATGGCTTTGCCAGGCAAAACTGTGGAATATGTGAGTTATGTTGTAACCAGCAAAATTAGTGATTATGCTCAGTGACGAGGCACATTTTTAGTGACTCTAAAGCAACATTTCAATTTATGTAGAGCCTACCTGGGTGAGGGTCAGGTAGGGTCAGGCAAGATGCTGAACAAACTTGCAATAATCAGAAGACCCTGTGTCAGATACAGAGTGAAATATACCGAGTGGAAGGCAGGTATCTATGGTTACAGTGATACTGCCTGTTACTTATGCAGTGCTTGGCATGTGCTCAAATAAACTTTATGTAGGTGTTTTTTTTTATTTTTTTATTTGAGAACCTTATTTCTTTACGCTGGGAAGTGGTCAGCATTGGTACTGGGCAGACTGCTAGTGGGTTCTTCTTGCCTCTGCCATTCCTCTTAACTGTGGATGCTCTTGGTTGCCCACCATCAAGATCCTTCTCCCTCGCCCCTATATCACGTCTTCCCATGATGGTACTAGACCTTATGAAGAGAACCAAAACGAAAGATCGCACTCACTGCGAGGTCTCTGAGCCCCCGAGGGATTTAAATTCTTCCTGATGGTTCATTTAAAATTCCTTACTGTTGTGTTGCAACTCTGCTGATCTGATTTTTAGGCTCCCTCTGGGCCTGCAGTAATGAGGGTACAACATGCTGAAGAAATGCAATGTGGTGGATGGGGTCATAGCACACAGACTTCATCAAGAAGTGGCAGTTGTCATGTCTCAACAAACCCAGCCATTCCTTATCAGCAATTTGGTGGGGAGCCATATTGGCCTATTTGGGTGCATACCACGGATAGGGTAATACGCCTGGCTTTGTGACATAATGTGAACAGTAGAATTTGGTGGGGAGGTTGCTTGCTGCACCACAAGGAATGGGGTCTGTCTGACAGTTTGGCTACAAAGTGCTGAAGGTACGTTTTAATATGCTCCCCGGCATTGAGTACCCACTAATGTAGAGCCAGGCAAAACTTAGCATTACTTTGATAACTGCAGCTAGATAGCTATGTTTAAATGACACAAATGATGCAGTGGTAGATGATACCAAAAAGTTCATGGTGGATCTCGGAAGGAATGGCTGGGGATATAATGAGAGAGACTGGTGTTTCTTATTTTTCAATGAGGACAGCTGTATACTTGTCAGTTTATGCAGTGTGCTGTTCCTGAGACTAAGGTGGGTGAAAGAGAAGCTCTACTTCAGGGTAACATCTGAAGAGTAGGGAATTAATCACAGCTACAAATTCAATGTCACAGGAGGTCCATGCAGTGTTTTGCAGGAAAACAAATGTTACATTTCTTGTACTTACTTTCATGCAAACTCAGCATGGTGTATCATCCAATAAGTGGATACCCCATTGCTGCAAAGAGCAATTGAATGTTCAAATGATGTAACACAGATGGGAACAAAACACACAAATGTGATTGCACTTACAGGAAAGAAGGTTGTGTTTTGATGAGAGCTTTACATCATGATAGTTGGGGAAAATGTGAGTGGAGGGGATGGAGGGGATTTGGGTCTGTTTTGGGGGAACAGTTTAGGAATTAAGATTAGCCAATTGCTCAGAGTTTTCGGTTTCATGCTCATTTCTACGATTGAGAAAGCAACTGTGAGGCCCACTATAGTGGCTCTTAAATACACTAGGGTTGATATTTTTGTGAGATACTAGTGAGGAGGGCGTTTAAATGAGCTACTTCACTCCTGTGTTCCAGTACATCATAACAAGTAGCGTTTAACCTAAGCTTTTAACTAAACTTTATATGCTCCATCATAATGCGGGAACATTAGCACATTATTGTGTTAACGAAGTGGGAAACTGGCAAGAGTGAACATACGTGTGCAGCCATATGTCAACAGGTAAGACCGTACCAGGTTCCAAATGTTTCAATATAAATTCTGTACCATAAGTGCAACCAGGGTCACAATACAACCCTGAATATGCTCCAGAATGCCCACTGTGTATGTGATTTGGCAGGTTACTGTTATTTGGTGTAGGGGTGCCCAGTTATTAAAGATTAACTCTCTCTCGTAGGGGATTTCCATGTATAGTCATAAGCGCTGAATAGTTCTGCCCACCTGCGAGGATCCTGGAGCACTGTTCTGAAAATGTCTTCTTAAGTGTTGATGTCCGCCTTTCTTAAGGCAGGGCTGCAAAATGACTTAAGAATGTCAATATGCAGCCTAAAGGAAAGGCTACAAAGGCCAAAATTCTTCATTCTACTTGGTTGAAAAAAAAAAGGGTACTGTAAAGTAGATATGCATTCAAATGCATGAATATTTTAATGATTTTGCAGAAAAAATCTTTCACAAACCTTTTTGCAATGTTATATAAGGATGATGGAATGCAGGGCAGTGTAGCCCATAGGCTGCCATTATACAGATTCAAAATAAAACTGTGCCTTTAAGACCAAATTGTCCTCCCATATCCCATCAAGCTTATTATGAGGCAGTTACCTCCGTCCTTTTTTTACG
Organism: Pleurodeles waltl; assembly: GCF_031143425.1. NCBI lineage: Eukaryota > Metazoa > Chordata > Amphibia > Caudata > Salamandridae > Pleurodeles > Pleurodeles waltl. The sequence continues at coordinate 640,742,062 of NC_090442.1, forward strand.
GCATCTTCTGACAGGACCCTGAAGCATTAAGCTCCACCTATTTATAGGTTTTTCACAAAAATTTCTGATGAAATTATTTTGATTACACTTTTACTCGATGTTTTTCATCTTCCTTGAGTATTTTCTGTCCTTTTTTGTAAAATACTGACAGAAATGTAAAGCATTTTTCCATCCAAAATGCCTTCACTTTCTGACATGTGTCCTTGCTGCTGCAGAAAGAAGGCCAAAACAGACCCACACGAGGTCTGTATTATTTGCCTTCCAGCTTCACATATACCAGATGCCTGTGAGATATATAAAAACTTCTCCAGACGCACCCTGCTTCACAGGGAGAAAGTTAGCCTCTAGGCGGGCAAGCAATACCGCTCGCCGTCTTGTCGCTCTTCAACGTCAAGAGTTTACACGCCGTCAAGACGACATGGACATCTGACGTCGAAGTGCCTCTGTCGAGGTCACCGTCTTCACGGTATGGGCGATCGACGTCAAGGGCCTCCCGACGTCATAGACGATTGAAGTCGAGGGACATAGACATCATGAGGGATCGACGTCGAGAGGAACATGTCGACGTCGTACATCGACATACTGGAGTTTGTCGACATCGAGGAGGTCACCAACGAAGAGAAGGAGGATTCACTCCACATCTGAATCCTCTGCCTCTTTTGTGATATTACCATCTTCCCTCAACCATCTCCTCCTCCACATACGACAATGCCTTCGCTGCTTTCTCCACCTCCACCAGCTCCTACTGCTCCTGTGGCACCTCCTCCAATACCGCCTTCTGAACCGGCTCTTCCAACTCCTGTAGGATCCTCAAGACATTTGCATCATCAGTCTTCTAGACGCTCCTCTAGATCTAGACACCACTGTCATAACTCTAACAGATCAACATCTCGCTCGCATCGTCGGCATTCCTCATCGTCTACCAGAGACCATGCTTCAACTCTGTCTGACTCCTTCACCACAAATCTCTCCGATTAATGACGTAAACACTTTTCAGGAAGTCCTTGTCCGAGGTGCTACTAAACTTAACATCCCTATGGCAGTACCTACGCCAACAACATCAGTTATCTTCGAAACCCTGCACCAACGGTCTTCTGCATGACCCTTACTTCCGCTGGTCCCAGGTCTTCTAGAACCGGTGATGGACCTATTCCTGACACCAGCCACAGCCAAGACTGTGCCTTTTAGACTCAAGAAGAAATATCGTCCTCCAGAACAGGATCCTTTATTTCTAAGGGCATACCCAACACCAGATTTGGTAGTTATTGTCACTGCCAAGAAGCTACATTCGACTTCTCCTTCATCCTCCTCTCCACCAGACAAGGAGAGCAAAAAGCTAGACGTGGCAGGCCGCAAAGTTTGTTCAACATCGACCGTTTCCATAAAGAAAGCTAGTGCCACCACCCTTTGTGCAGATATGATTGCGCTCTTTGGAATTCCATCATCCAATTCGTTGATCATCTTCCCAAAGATAAGAAAGAAGATTTCCTTGAAATCTTTAACAAAGGTGCCATGGTTTCTAACCAGATTATAAGCACAGCAGCAGATTCTTCTATTTTAGCGGTGCATGGATATTGTCATGGAATATCCCTGAGAAGGTATTCATGGCTACGTCTTACTTCTCTCAAACCAGAAGCATAGCAGACAATACAGAACCTTCCATTTACAGGTTCTACTCTGTCTGGGTGTTACGTGTATGATATGTCTAGAATGAAAGCTGAGCTGGGCACTCTTAAGGCTGTAGGCATTGAAAATCCGAGAGAGCAGCGAAGTCTTTCCGTCCCTACCACCGCAGGGTTTTCGCACAGAGAATCCAAACTCCACAATGGGTACCACCTAGATCTCAGCAGCAACAGCACCAGAGACTGTATCAAACTCAACGCAAACAGATGCAGGGACCTATCCACTCCACAAACTGCCCAAGGAGGATGGCAAACGTCTGCGTCTAAACCCTGAATCCTTACTTCCACCTCTTCCGTTACCCACTCTGGTAGGGGGAGGTATTTCGCATTATCTGGAAAAGTGGCAACGCATAACATCAGACGCCTAGGTTTTGAATATTATGCAAAATGGCTATTGTCTCAGGTTCACCAATCCTCCGCCTTCTATTCCACCAAAGCCATCCAGATCCCACCTCGATGCCCTCAAGGCAGTGGTCAAAATCCTATTACAAAAGAAAGCGATAGAACCAGTTCCCACAGATCAACGGGAAAAAGGGATTTACTCTAGGTACTACCTAGTGCCAAAAAAGGACAAGCACAAATTCAGAATGCTGTCTTTGCATCAGATATACCCCCAGCTTCACCAGAGAGATCGGCTCTGTTCCATAGATCTTCACAATGCTTACTTCCACATTCCCGTTGACAGGAAGCATCGGAAGCTCCTAAGATTTCTTGTGGGACAGGACCATTACTAATTTGCAGTGCTCCCTTTCAGCCTCAAGTCAGCACCCAGAACGTTCTCCAAATGCATGGCAGTGGTGGCAGCCCATCTAAGAAAACATTGAATCTTCGTCTATCCCTATCTAGACGATTGGCTCATTAAGGCATCCACATCTCAAGAGGCCCAACTGCATTTCAATTGGACCTACCAACTTCTTCAACAATTGGGCCTTCAGGTCAACCTCACCATTCAACGTCATCACCTGTCCAGAGGTTGCACTACTTAGGCGCCACCATCGACACCATTCAAGCAAAGGTGTTTCCTTCGGAGGAGCGACGTTCATCGATCCTTCGGAATGTCAATCTCTCTCTCTCTCTCTCTCTCAGCCTCATTCAACGGCAAGAATAGTCTTGTCTCTCCTAGGGTCGATGGTGTCTTGCATGTACCTCACTCCCAATGCTCGCCTCTACATGAGACCCTTGCAGGAGTGCCTGGAAAACCAATGGAATCAGTTGATGGGCAAATGGGAGGACAGGATTACTCTCTCTCCATACGCAATGCAATCCCTCAAGTGGTGGTATTCTGCGAACAATCTTCTGAAATGATGCCATTCCACCAACAGGTTCCCACACAGACAATAGTCATGGATGCATCGTTACTCGGATGGGGTCCCATGTGGATCATCTACAGATTCAAGGCTCTTGATCTCGGAAGCAGAGATCGTATCACATCAATCTCCTAGAGCTACCTGCACCCAAAGCCTTCTTTCCAGCTTTCACCACAAATACTCTGCTTCTTCAAACAGACAATACGGCCACCATGTACTACAAGAACAAGCAGGGGGGCACCAGATCCAGGACTCTATCTCTGGAGGCACAAACAGTCTGGAACTGGCTTCTGCCAGGAACTTAACAATAACAGTGACTCACCTCCCTGGCGTAGAGAATGTTCAGTCAGACGCTTTCAGCAGAGCGATAGACGAAAACCACAAATGGGTTCTACACGACGACGACGTACACTACATCTTCTCCATGTGGGGCACCTCTTCTATAGATCTATTCGCAACAGCAGAAAACAAAAAATGGCTAGACTTCGCCTCAAGGTATTACCATCCAGGGACATTGGGGAATGCCCTATGGATAGACTGGTCAGGAACATTTCTTTACCCTTTTCCGCCACTTCCCTTGATTCTGGCAGTCCTGAACAAACTGTCCCACTCCAAAACCAGGATGATACTCATCGCTCCGGTATGGCCATGGCAATGTTGGTTTCCGGACCTTCTTCACCGGACACTCCATCCACATCTCTGGCTGCCATGCAGGCTAGACCTTCTCACAAAATTCGGAGGTCAGATGAGACATCCCAACCTTTCGTTGTTGAATTTGGCAGCATGGCTCCTGAGCTAGTGCAGTATGGTCACCTTAACCTTCTTCAAGACTGCCTGGACGTTCTAAGAGAGGCAAAGCGACCTTCTACCAGATCAGCATATGCCTTAAAATGGAAAAGGTTCTGCATGTGGTGTCTGGACAAGAGCATATATCCAACAACATGCGGATAAGATGTTATTCTTCCATATCTATTGCAGCTAGCAAAATCTGGCTTCCAATTCCCATCCATCAAAGTACACCTGGCAGCTCTTACTGTATACAGGAAAAGTCCTTCACAAACCTCTTTCTTTAAAATTCCAGTCATTAAAGACTTCCTGGAGGGGTTAACTAAGATTTGTCCTCCTACTAGGCATCCTTCTCCTCCATGGGAGCCTAATATAGTTCTTTCACGTCTAATGCAACATCCTTTTGAGCCCATACACAAGGCATCTCTCCAACATCTCACTTGGAAAACTGCCTTCCTTGTTGCAATTACTACAGCTCGTAGGGTTAGTGAGATCCAGGCCCTTTGCACTCAGGAACCATACATAGTTTTCCATTCCTCCAAGGTTGTAATGAGAACACATCCAAAATTTCTACCCAGTTATCTCTGACTTTCATGTAAATCAACTTTCTTTCAAAACCCATCTACTCCTGCAGAGAGAGCACTTCACTCTCTAGATGTGAAGAGGGTTTTAGAATTTATCTAGACAAAACTAAATTCTTTTCGCAAGTCATAACAGCTGTTCATTAACTATGGCCCAGTTCGAACAGGCCTGGCCACCTCCAAGCAATCTCTGTCCAGGTGGATTGTTTCATGCATTTTGCTCTGTTACCAGCTAGCCAATAAGTCCCTTGATGGCAGAACTAAAGCACATTCTACTAGGGGCAAGGCAGCCACGGCTGCATTAATGAGAAACATTCCGTTAGCAGATATTTGCAAGGCTGCTACATGGAGGTATGTCCAAACCTTTACTAAGCACTACTGTCTTGATTCTGATGCTAGGGCAGATGCTCAAGTAGGACAGGCTTCTCTTAGAAATCTCTTTGCATTAATAAATATCAATGTATTGTTCTGTCTACTCCACCGCTCTCAGGGGGATGGGCTTGCTAATCTATTCAGCACTTATGACTATACATGGAAATCCCGTACGAGAGAAGGAATAGTTTTTTACCTGTAACTCCAGTTCTCTCGTAGAGATATTTCCATGATAGTCATAAGCGACCCTCCCTCCTTCCTGGTGGAATAGACATAATAATATTAATAATAATTATAATTCACAGACTCCTTCATCTCAGCTAGTAAAGCCTACAAAAAGAACTGAGGTTACTGCCTTTTGCTAAGCATGATGGCATATGGGAGGACCATTTGCTCTTAAAGGCACAGATTTATTTTGATTTTGTATAATGGCAGCCTATGGGCTACACTGCCCTGCGTTCCTTCATCATGTATATCATTGCAAAATGATTTGTGAAAGATTTCTTCTGCGAAATCTTTAAAATATTCATGCATTTGAATGCATATCTACTTTACAGTACCCTTTTCTTCAACCAAGTAGAATGAAGAATTCTGGCCTTTGTAGCCTCTCCTTTAGGCTGCATATTGACATTCTTAAGTGACTTTTCAGACCTTCCCGAAGAAAGGCGAACATCAACACTTAAGAAGACATTTTCAGAACAGTGCTCGGGGTCCCTGCAGGTGGGCGGAACTATTCAGCACTTATGACTATCATGGAAATATCCCTACAGGAGAACTGGAGTTACAGGTAAGAAACTATTCCATCTTTATTAACTTCAGAAAGAGATGTATATGCATTGAAGTGTGTGTGTGTGTGTGTTAGTAATACTGCTGAATTTGTCAACAACTTGGGATAAGTGTGACAAATTAGCAGAAGTACTACCTAAGAAACGGAAAGCGCTAGAGGGGACGGGAGCAAGACAGCCAAGTAATGCTGCTGCTGCTGAGTTGCTGCACCTCACTCACACTGTGTGTAGACAGGGAAGAAATCTACAGGAGATGCACACATCTTATCTAGTACCTGCACACATCTCATCTAGTACCAACTCGGCTCGCAGAGCATGATCTCTTCAGGGCTCCAGCCACCCCCAAATCTAGGTGGAAAGATCTCACTATTTCTCCTGCAATGGCAAACCATAATATCAGACCAGTGGGTATTACAACTGGTAAAGTGTGGACACACACTGGAGTTTGTCCAAATACCTCCTCCCAATCCCCCTCGCAAAACTTCCCCAAAGTATCTACAACAACTCTAGAGAGAGATCAACAAAATGATCCTCAAGGGTGCAGTAGAAAAGGTGCCACCGTCACAACGAGGGAAAGGATTTTACACCAGATTCTTTCTCATTCGCAAAAAATGGAAAGACTGGCAACCAATCCTCGATCTCAGAGAATTAAACACCTATTTGAAAAAAACAATCGTTCCGCATGATAACTCTACAGGACGTTCTTCTTCAGTTGAATCAGGGAGACTTTGTGTACTGTAGACTTGAAGGTTGCATATTTCCACATCCCAATTCATCCAGCCCACAGACAGTACCTAAGATTCATGGTAGCCGGAAGCCACTTTCAATTTAGAATCCTTCCATTCGGTCTAAAATCAGCTCCCAGGATATTCATGAAGTGCCTAGCTCCTGTTTCCGCCTTTCTCAGAAGAAGAAAACATCAAGTTGGCTGATAAAAACAGACACATCTCAGCAGCACACAGGTCAACATGAAAGTGCATTACTCAACAGCTTAGATTTTACTATAAACTGGCAGATATCCAGGCCACATCCATCACGCACGCTAACTTTTCTAGGGGCAAACCTGGCCACTCAATCCAGCATTGCCTGCCCCACTGTGGAAAAAAACTGCTATCACTGGCAAAGTCAGTGCAAAGAAAAGAATCCATTTCAGTACACCTTTACAAATCGTTATTGGGGATGTCTTCATGCAGACTTCTAGTTCCTTTCTGCAGACTCAGAATGCACCCCCTCCAAGAACAGCTCAATCTGCAATGGCTCCGGTTCTCAGGAAGCTTTGAGGTTCACATCAAAATCACTCCGGCCATCACCAAGGCTCTAGTATGGTCATCTCAGAAACATCATCTTTCCATCGGCCTATTTTTTTCTTCATCTCACAGCCCCGTGAATAATCACCACAGATGCCTCTCTGGAGGGTTGGGGAGCGGTTTTGCAGGACCTGCAGATAAGTGGCAAATGACCACCATCGTTTTAAACAATGCACATCAATCTGCTAGAGGTAAAAGCAGTCCGCCTAGCATTGCAGGCGTTCCTCCCAAAGATAACCGATTCAGAAGTGGTAATAAGAACAGACAATACCACTACGATGCATTACATCAACAAACAGGGAGGCACAAGATCCCTTCCTCTCTCCAAGGAAGCTCAGGAGATATAGAACTGGGCTATACATCACGGAATACTCCTAACTGCAGTTCACCTTGCAGGCATCCAGAACAAGGTAGCAGACTCGCTCAGCAGACTAAAATCAGTCTGTTACGAATGGGAACTGGACCATTCCATGGTCACCACATATTTTCCCCAGTGGGGATCACCAGACCTCAACATCTTCGCCAACCGGTCAAACACCAAATGCCAATACTACGCAAGCTGGCATCATCAAAGGGGATCATGGGGGAATGCGTTTTCCATAGCATGGTCAGTAATCATTTCCTGCACTTTTCCGCCCATTCCCTTGATCCCAAGAGTCCTAACCAAAATGAAGAGGGAACCATGCACGCTGATACTAATAGCCCCATACTGGCCTCACCAGCATTGGTTCACAGAGCTGCTTTTCCTGTCAGTGAAGCCTCACATCCCACTGAGAATATCTCCGCATCTGCTAACAATGAACAACAGACAAGTCTTGCATCCAAATCCTCAATCAATGCAGTTGTCAGCATGGCTCATGAGCACCTTGAGTTTGCACACCTAAACATTCTGCAGGAGTGCAGAGATATACGGTAAAAAGCCAGAGCAATTAGCACCAACAAAACTTATTCATGTAAATGGAAGAGACTTTATGATGCCACCAACAACAGATTGATCCTATTTGTTCATCACCGGAACAAATATTGCCTTCTTTGCTATATTTGGCGCACTCAGGTCTTGCCCATTTCTCCATAAAGGTTACCTGGCAGCGATTGCGTCTTACAGGCGGTCAGATTCTTCACCTCCGTTACGGTCCTCCAGATTGATTAAATGATTTATAAAAGGGCGTTTTTCCACCCTTCACACCTCTTCCACCCTCCTGGAATCTAAATGTTGTTCTTGCACAACTCATGAAGCAACCATTTGAACCAATCCATGGAGCTTCTGCAAAATTCCTTTCCTGGAAAGTAGCTCTCCCTATTGCTCTAACATCAGCCAGGCGAGTCAGTGTGATACAAGCACTGTCTATACAAGATCCCTTTTTACAGATTAGAGAAGATAGAATAATCTTGCACACAAACCTGAGTTTCATACCAAAAGTCCCCTCGGACTTTTATTTAAATGAGCCCTTAGTTTTCAAGACTTTCTTTCCAAATCCTACAACTCCAGCGGAGAAGGCTAAACACTCTTTAGGCATTAAAAGATGCATTAAATTATGTGTGGACAGGACCAAAGCGTTTTGCAAAACCAGCCAACTATTTGTGGCTTTCAGTGCACCCATACGGGGTCAACTGCTCTCCAAACAGAGCGTCGCATAATGGATTTCTTCAGCAATCCAGTATTGCCATCAAACGCTCTGTTCTCGCACATTCAGAGCGTGCAGTATCCTCATCAGCAGCACTATTTGCAGGTGTACTGCTCCAAGACATTTGTAGGACAGCAACTTGGAAAGTTTGCCATACATTTACCAGACATTACTGTTTGGAAGCATTGTCTTAGGGAGAAGTTGCAGTGGGCCAGGCAGTCCTCAGAAATCTTTTCCAGTAAAGGTGAGCTATATCTCTCATCTCACCATCCTAAATTCAGATATGCACATTGCCTATATGAAAGAGAAAAGATAAAAGGGGTTTGAAATGCATGGTAAATTCTCATAAAAGTCTCAAATCTAGTTTAGAACTTTGTTATGTATATGTTTTTTAGACATGCAATGAATATATTAATGGAACACAGATACGTGTTATACACTGCATCAATACTGTTTAATAGTCTGATTTAAGCATGTGAATATATGAACGTTCCAATGCTGGAGTAAGAAAATTAGTTACCCACCTGTAACTTTAGTTCTCCAGTATTGAAATCTTTCATAGATTCACATGCGGCCCGTCCGCCTCCCAGGAGAAGATCACTTTCACCTCTCTTATCTCTATTATATCCTCCATGCACTTGTGCTTAGAAAATCTGAGGAACTGGAGCTTCTCTCAGGAAGGTTCTAGAGGGTGGTAGCGTCTGATTGGTGGGCCCCTAAGTTTGGTCCTTTTTTCTTAAATTGACTCTGTTAGAGTGCTGAACTGAGAGTCCTAAGGGCCTTTAGGTTTAAACCTATGGTAATACTACTTAATTAAAGGTACTGGGGACTCCCGTCTCGACGACTGGGAATGACTCCAGGATGTGAATCTATGAAAGATTCTAATACTGGAGAACTAAAGTTACAGGTAAATAACTCCTTTTCATCTGAGATGTTTGAAGGTTGTATATGGTTAAGGTAGAAATGGCTCACTGATGTCTGTCTCGATCATTCATAACACTTAACCAATTGTATGCATCAAGGTGTAAAACTGAGACTTTTTTTTGTTCTAACTGGTTTCATTCTCCATGCAACTAAAGGTCACAAATGTTGAACGTTGATCATCCCTTGCTTATGTGAAGATTAGGTTTGTATATTTGGAATTTTTTAAGTTATACTATAAATTGTTTGCTTACTTAAAAAAAGATAGAAATTGGAGCGCAAATGTAGCCTTTTCCAGTTTGGAGAAGTTCCTCTGGATGTAACAAGTACCCAGCATTCATAAATGTATGGAAGATAGTTTTTATCGAGAAGTGGTGTAACAGGTGAGTAATATCTTTGTAATTTATTTATGAATCTGGAGGAAATTTGCAGGCCTCCTGGTAAGCCTACTTTCAGAATCTCATTGTAGATCCATCGGGGTTTGAGCAGATTGGTCAAAGGGGACCAAGTTAATGTGTTGGTCATAAAATAGTGTTTCCCTTTTAATTCCTGTAGTAATATTGTGTTCCTGGGGCAAGGACCATCTAATATAGGCTCTATGGAGTTGCAGTTTTAGTTTGTGTGGAAAAAATCATGGTAGTTCTCTGCAACCGCTCTACAAAGATTTGCATATACTCTGCTGA